>NC_055965.1:26530771-26698271 GCF_018492685.1 Alosa sapidissima | reverse complement strand
TGGGAGCGAGAGATACGCTCAGTTAAGGCAGCACTTTACACCACTCTTGGCTCAGATTCCGTCACAGAAGAAGTCCTCAGGACCGTCCTTACGGAGATTGAGGCCATTCTAAACTCCAAGCCCCTTGGATATGTGTCCGCAGACCTGGCAGATCCCGATCCAATAACGCCTAGTTGCCTTCTTATGGGGCGGTTGTTTATCCGGAATCTGAACTGTTGGGCAAGAGGAGATGGAGACATTCCCAGGTGTTGGCAGACAGGTTCTGGACAGCATTCATCAAACATTACCTTCTTGGGCTGCAAACCAGAGGAAAGTGGCAGAATCCATCTCCAGACGTCGAAGTCAGCATGGTGGTGATGCTGATCGACCACCAGCTACCACGCTCATTATGGCCAATAGGAAAGGTAACTAAGGTCTTTCCAGGCCCTGATGGCAGAGTGAGGACTGTTGAAGTACAGAGAAAGGACAGAGTATACACCCGACCTATCACCCGCCTGATTGTGCTGCCGGAGGCCCAAGACCAAGACGACAACAACGATGATCCGGAGGGACCCTAGGCGGCCTTTACATGGCACAAATTTGGGCACAAATTTGGGGGCGGCTTTGTTGGAAAGGCCGTGTCTGTGCGCATGTGCCAGTATGAACATTTCCCGCCGTCACTTCAAGTTAGATGCAGCAGCGGAGTGAGAGGGAGAAAACGTTTGTGTGTGATGTGTGCGTCAATGCTGAAAAAGTGAGTTGTTCTGTATAATTCCTGTATGTTTAGATTCGTTTGAGCATTGTATGTGATATATGTTTGAGTGTTGTCACGTAGTTTGCTTAGATACATGTTTATAGCTCGTCAATAGAACCTAGCATTTACGGAGATTACATGCACTTTGTAATTCCTTGTAGTTCGTGATTAATGTTGCTATCTCCTTAAATTGTAACCTGTTTCATATCTACACTATGTTAGCACTTATATGTGACATTATTTTGTCTTATTAGACCCGTTTCTGACGATGTATGACATGTGTAAGATGTGACGTGTTTGTAATTAGATTAGTGGCCACTTCGTGGAAAATTCCAGAGCCTAGCGTACAGTCAAATGGTAATTCAGTTGGCCACAAGGTGGAACTATTGTATTGCATTTCAATGGTAATTACTGTTTTACATTAGAATTAGTCATTATAATAGAGAAATGTCAGTTTTTAGTGTATTAATGCAAGTAATGCCAATGATTATGTAACTTTATAATGGGAAATTAACAGACACATTATTTCTTGTTTATTCTTGTTTATTCTTGTGAAACAGACATATGCATACAACTAGATACATATAGCCATTGGAACATAACAACCAGTGTACCTTATTGTGCTTGCTGTGCTGTGTAAATCATTCAACACCTCAAGTAAAGTGCTGGATTGAATTGCATCGACTCTTTTGTGTTCTGATCGACACCCCAGTGAGACACCCTTCTTAAATACATCATTCCTCATACAGTCCTACCATTATTTACCAACCCAACACCCATTTAACAAGTTCACCTCCGTAGTCTTTGCTGTTTTCTTAGAAGGAAAACACATCCCTCCTCAAAGATTCTCTCTCTACTATCCGGCGGCCAATGGGGCAATAGAGATATTTAACAGAGTGCTCAAACAGACTGTTCAGTTGGCCAATCGGCAACACAAGCCATGGGAACCAGTTGTGACTGACTGTTTGCACGTAGACCATACAAACACCGCACGCCTGGTACTTCACCCTTTGAGCTACTACATGGATGGCCAGCGTGCCAAAGGGGAGTAGTGTTCCTAACCACACACAGAAAGTTGCTAGGTCGGTAATCGCCTTTAGAGGCCTGCTCAGACAATGGCAAAAGTGAACAACTGAACCAAAAAAACATGCTCACAAAGTAAAACAATAGGCCTATTCGATGGTACTGTCTGCCATATAAAACAGAATACACAGTACAATACAAGATAAGCCTCTTTTTTAAAGTAGAAAAAAGGGGAAGTTTCTCTCTCTCTCTCTCTCTCTCTCTCTCTCTCTCTCTAATCCGTCAACAAACATCTGTACTCAAAACTAAAATCTAAAACAATGAACATTACTGAAATGTTTTGACCGGAAATATCTGTCTAATGTCAGATATTCAGTTGGGTGACAGGAATTTGTTACCTACCAGGAATCATGATCAACAGGAGCAAGGAAAGATGATGTGATGTGTGTGTCATCTTCGGGTTAATTAGCTGTTAAATGCAAACATTTTATAACACAATCAGTTTAATGCAGCAAAGAATAAAGAAAGTCTCATTACTATGTATTTATTTTAGATAAATAATATACCATTCTGCAAAAAAAAAGAAGAAAATGTACAGTGTAGTTACCGTTTGCAGCTGTTGTCTTGAATGGTGTCCTGTCTTGACAGGAAAAGAAGAACACTAACGCAGCACTGAACTGTTATGCAGCAGCTAGCAGCTCACGTGATTTTAAATAGGCTACTGTCTGCAGTCGCCAAACTGGTCTCCCATCTTCCTCATTTTGAGCGTGCTCTACTGCACTGCAGTTAGATCATCTTCATTTATAACATATGAGACTTATAAAGTGGGATTACTAAGTGATAGATATGTTTTTATTTGTTTAAATGTTGCATTACTCATTTCAGATTGTCTCTCATGGTATCAGATGCAGAGTGTGCAGACACTGACTGTGTGTCAGTATTAACAGCAATGCATGATGGGCATTTCAGTAAGTAAATCCATTTAACTATTAGCATATATTTTCATAAAACCGAGCTCTCTGTGCTTCCTTCAAAGCCACCAGGAGGCAGCAACAGCAAATGGCTCCATCTACTGGTCAAGCAGTGACACTGAATTGCTGAAGAGAGACACTCAGGGCCAGATGTACGTACATTTGCAAACGTAGCGTTATCAGCGCCATGGACACACCGCAGATTGCGAGCGCTGTCAGACCCAAGTTTCCGTCGTATTTATCAATCGTTCAATCCTTAGTGTAAACTGCGCCTTTCTCTGCCCTTCTCCGCCCATAAACGCAATTTACGAACATCCACAACTGAATGGCAGCGCCTACAAGCGCAGTTGAATGAAGTTAACTGATGACAACATTAAAAAGAATCAAACGTTTAGCGATCATGAAATAATACCATACATGATAAGATGTCAACAAGCAGGGAGATCATGAAGATCAGTAGTTCTACTCAAACTACTTGTGCACGTAGGCTATGGAAGATTGGTCAAATCTAGCAAGTAGGAAAGTTTAAGTGAATGACGTGAAAGTGAAAGTAAGACATGCGAAAGGCCAACGAAAGTTAAGGTTGCTTTTGGTAGTACAAATACTTTCACCACAAAAACTGGTGTTCTAAATAGCGATTCTGTTGTCTTTGAAAGGTTCTCTTATTGACGCATTGAACTGCAATGTGGATTAACACCTGCTTTTACAAGGCGGAAGTATTTAGGCGCAGAATAGACGTGCGCTTTCAGGAGCAGTCTTTGTACATACCGCGGAATACATAACTAGGCGCTCTTTACTCTTCCCCTCCCATCTTTTCACGCTAAACTCCCACTTTCCCCTGGATCCTCCCATGAATGCATATGCATGACATGACAATCGCAATCTGCCACTTTCAGCTCCCGCGACAGGCAGTTTGCGCTTTTACATCATTGCGGCCTGTTTGTACATACCTCGCAATGATTTTACACGCACATTGCGAAACAAATACGCCTGAGGGCACAAAAGCGTTAGTACATCTGGCCCTCAATGTCATGCACTGTAGTATTACTGTATCACATTTTATTAGGGGTTAGAAAGTGTTTTTCCATCATTTACCCTCGGCATTTAACCCATCTAAGATCATTTCTATTATATGCATTGTGTAGCCTACATGCATAGAATCACTAGGAGCGCACTCACTCACAGAGTAGTAGGTAGCCCTTGATACGATATGGCAGCAGCTCCTGTTGTCATTCCCACACTCAGGACTCATGTTGTTGCCATAGTGACATCAGCAGCTCCTCCTTGTTCCTCTGTTGACCACAACCTCAAACCTCTCTTCTGCAGGGGTCACTCACGTTACAAGAGAGTGTACTCACCATTCACTTCTGCAGGGGTCACTCTCAATACTAGAGAGTGTCTACAAACCTGACTTTTGCACAGGACATTTACAACACGGAGTGTCCACAAACCTTCTTTCTGCTGGGGTCATTGACAATACTAGAGAGTGTCCATCAACACCACTTATAGCAAAACGCCACCGTTTTTAAAATTGGGTTATACACTTTCTCCCCTAGAATTAGATAAGTGAGCAATAACATGTTTGTCTTCATGCATGCATCCCGCTAGCTTAGCTTAGCATAGTGAATGGAATCTCCTGTTGCCGGATAGCATGTTGTACGCTTGACACTGAGGCCTTCTGTTGCCATGGGAACATGCAGTGTGTTTAGTTTCAGATCTGACCTCTTTAACTTTAGAAAAAAAGGTGAGAAAACATTTCTGACACATGCAGGGGCACTGTTGAGAGGGTTGTGTGTGTGTGTGTGAGTGTGAGTGTGTGTGTGTGTGTTTGTGTTTGTGTGTGAGTGTGTGTGTGTGAGAGAGAGAGAGAGAGAGAGAGAATGAGATCTAAATTACATTATGCATTGCATGCTGAATTAATGTTTAATGAATTCTTAGAAGTTCTAGTTCTTTTCTAAGTTCTTAGAAAAGAAAAAGCACAGCTTTGCGTCATGTGTCCACGTAAACTTGATGAAAATAAAAAGCTTAACATGTTTCATATGGGAAATGTGATAAACTAAGACACTAGGAGCAGGGTTCTAATGCTTAACATGTTTCATATGGGAAATGTGATAAACTAAGACACTAGGAGTAATAAACTACATGGATACAGCTGGAGTGCTCAAGCCAAAGTATTTATTGCATCCCCAAATAATTTATTGCATCCCCATAACTGTGTTCATAGCTAACTTCACTTTACATTCCTCACACTCTCTTCTGGACAGTGTGTAGATCATAGAGGGCTCCCCCTCTGGTTGGTCAGGGTAACTACACGAAGACAGAGAGATGAGCACAGCAGATAACTTGTATGAGACAAAAGCATTAGTGAGTAATAGTGACTCACAGCAAGTTTGTTAAAGATGAGCTGCTGGAACATTTTTTAAGTAAGGGATAATATATAGAACGGCGGTCATTATTGGGAAGATAAGTCGCGACATGGCAAACCAGACCCCGACGAGCCAGCGGAGAAACATGGTGAAATAGGAGGATATTTTTGTGATATTTCTCATAATAATGTTTGAATTTTGAAAAGAAGCAGAGGTCTTATGTGTCCACACAGCGTGTAATCTTAGATCTGACCACTTCATCAACAAACCGGTGTGAAAAAACATTTACACACTAGTATGGTTCTTAATAGATATTAAGTTGGAATTTTCATTTCATTGAATTTGTCATTTCATTACGTTCACATCTAAGAAAAAATAAAAAAATAAATGCCATTTCACAATTGAGTTAATGTCTTCAGTGAAACATTCCTTAATATTCTGTGATATCAGATGAAATTTCAGATCATATATAGTAGTATATCAGAAGATGACAAAATAGCCTTAAATCAAGACATATTATAGACAAAGTTCATATATTGATTGATCTGGGAGTTACTAGTGGATAACATGATTATCCACACAGAGGTGATGATGCTTGTAGGAAAAAAGCAGTGAAGAGCTCTCACCTCAGTGCGCTTTGAGACAGCACCAGACTGCGCTGCTCACTCCTCTAGATGCTGTACTGAACCTAATCCCACCGAATAGAATAGAATATACTTTAATGTCCCCATGGGGAAATTTGTCTTGGAATCATCAAAGCATAACCCAGTATATACAACCGGGACATGACAGACAACACGTTACATAATGAATAAAAACATCGACAGCACGAGATGGTTAAGACGGATGGCAGTTAAAAATGAGGTGATGCTCAAAAATAAATAAATGCATAAGAATAGCATGTGGTGCAGCCCAGGTTTATGTCTATTAAGGGACCGTTCGTTATTTATAAACGGGGTCACCGGAGGAAAATAGGGGAGGGTCATGTCTTTTTATTCTTTGCTGAGGGGAGGGTCACCTAACTTTTTTTTGTCTAGGAGGGGGGGTCACCCATCTTTTGTATTAATGAAAACAGCAAAAAATCAAAGTGGCTTGTTTGATTGTTGATTTCTGTCGCCATAACGATCTCTTTCGTTCCATAGCTCTGTCAACATTGAACAATGAAAATAAGGGAGATTTCCCGGGTTTCTCACGCAAAATACGGAAAATGTCAACATCCGTTACGTTGGAAGGGTTGGAGCAACAAAGTAGCCTACTTTATTCACGCCTAACAGCCTATATCCATTTGGTCAACTTTATCCAGCCCTAAAAAAGCTAAATTTAACTTTGGTTTACTTGTAGTTTATGTGTAGCCTAACTTTAAACAGTGTGCATGTTTATAAAGCATACTTGTGCTTCATTCATCCACACATCCAGCTCCTAACGTTTTGACAAGCATTTCTACCAATTGACCTTGTTCCTGCCCATCTCTAGTTTTGCTGTCTCCATCCTTTCTGTTTTTGTTGTTTGCAAAAAAAATATATAGTAGGCCCTATTTATTGGTAACCAGCAACAAGTGCAATTTGTTAATCGCTGTCATTCTCTCTCCTGCCAACAAAAATGTGTTACGTTCCAAGTAGCAGTGCGTAATTCTGCTTCATAAAGTTGAACAAATACATTGGTCATATAAATAGCCAATTTATGGTCTACAGTGTAGAGTTGGTAAGTTATGGTAGGCCAACTTGGAGTGAATATACAGGGGGATTTCTTTGGCTCTCAGGTGCGCACGTAGACATAGCCTACGGCCGAACACTGCAAGCGCCAATGAATCGTGCTCTCACGACCACGTCGTTAACTTAAATAGGCCTACTGTAGGTTAACATCACTCTGAGTTCGCATTCAAGCAAGCAAAACGATGATTTGAATACATCTGTTTCTCTGGAAGGGCAAGGGGTAACAACAGGACAACACAGAGACAGGCCAGAATGCAGGACTAATGTTATGAGAGTATTACAGTAATATGGGATATTCTACGGGAAAATATTAAAACGGCAAGACAGTGGGGAAAAGTCAAAATGATAGGCCTAAACCCGGAAAAAGTTGGCATGTTAGGTATTTTTCGGTCCCTGTGATTATTTGTGAAATTGTGCAAACGGCCTTTTCAAGTCATTTGAGAAGGAAGGAGTGTAGCAAGCTCCCAAATTGACGCTCGTCTGAGAAATTGAGTTTTGGATAATGTTCAGCTTCGGCAGCTTTACAATGACTAAGGAAGCCTAGAGACGAGTCCATAGCAACAAGTTCATGTGTTGAATTTATTATTACCCAGTGTGCTTTGTTGAGTGGTCTCAATGTTTTATTGTTTTATTTCATGTGAATACTTACCAGAGGAGTAACTTATTTCAAGTAGGCTAATGCAGTTGCAGGAAGTGTGCATTTAGTTTCCATGCTTATTGTGTTTCCACAACAATGTTAGTGAGTAAATCTACTGAAATGGCCACCATCTTGGTGAAGTGTGATGTGTAAGATCAGAAAGCAGAGGGTGAGTTTATTGACGTTGATGTGTTTTCATAGCGCTTTATAGCGTGGGTGGAAGGTATCGACAATTGGCCGGGGAGGATCATGTCTTATTTGAAAAGACTGCTGGAGGGTTGTTGAAAATTTTCTTGCAGGCAGGGGAGGGTCATGCAACTTTTGATTGAAGCACTCAAAATCCCTGCGGTGGCCCCATTTATAAATAACGAACGGTCCCTAAGTTATTTGTTAAAAGAATAGAAATTAGCCTGATGAAATTAGCCAGATCCAGTCTTTCAAATTCCCTCTGCACGCAATACGATAGCGCTACAACTCATGCGTTTTCCTACCAGCGGAGCTAGTTGGCTAGTTGTTCAAATTTTGCCAACTAAAAAAAAGCTTAACTCGTGTCACGCCTGTTCGCCAAGAGCAACATCCATCTTCTTTGTTTTCAAGTTGCAGGTAATTCACGCCAAACCGTCGCAACTCTGCCATTATGTTATGCCCGCCTACCGACTCTATACACCATGTGATTGGCCTTATCAAAGTTTCATTTTTCCAGCTCGCAAGCCAATGGAGAGTTGATAGATTACCCTGGCAGCAAATTGCATTACGTCTAGACTTCTAGGCAGTGGCGGTTCTAGACTCAATTACTCCCCGGGCGAGATCCCCCCGAGCCCCCCCCCCCCAACAACAAAAAAATCTTCTTTTTTTTCAAACAGTCATTTTTTTATTGAGACATTTTAAATGTAATTTTTAAAGCAACAACAGGCAATTCTGCACAAACAAGCAGATGGCAAACAATGAGATGGCAAAATCTTATGACTACATTAAATTACTTGTTCTTGTAGCCTAGGCATACCCCCTCCCCACACACACACACACACACACACACACACACACACACACACACAAGGAATGAGAGAGAGAGAGAGATGTAAAAACCCACCTGAAGGCTCATGCTGAGGAGAAGCAGACGTAGAGGGAGATGTTTGTGGAGACATGGATTGGTGCTCATCCTCAAGGACAGGGACCACCTCAGAAGAGGCCTGTGCAGCTGATGAGGTTGATGGCTCCTCCTCATCCTGTGAAACAGGGGCTGTGGGTGGCTCATCTTGAGCAGTGGCAGAGGATGCTCCAAAGTATTTTAGAAGTGCCCCTGAAATTGCAATTGAAATTGTCATTAAAAGACTTCAGGCTACAATTTAGCACAGTTATGTATGAACAGTGAAGGTAACGAACTCTTAAACATGTGAAAAACGTGAACTTGAAGAAGTGAAAATTGAACAATATGAACTATGAATATTGAACAACTTGAAGCTACATCTATCAAGTGTGAACATGTTTAACAAAATATGGGAACAAAACATGGGAACTAAACGTCCATTACGAAAATGCTCTGTGCTTGTTTCCCTGCAACAAGAAGGTTCCATCTGGGGGCAATGGAAGATAGTGACACCCTCAGTGTGTTTGAAATGTCCAGTCGATTGCGCAATTTGGTCTTAGTTGAAGTCATTGCCGAAAACCCGGCCTCGCATAGATAGGCCTACGTGGTGGGAAATGGTAGCAACGTTTTCAGCACTTTTACGGCTATCTCAGGATATTCTGCTTTGGTTTTGATCCAAAATCCCGCCAGAGAGGTTTCCTCATACACACTCTTAAGACCACCGTCATTTGCAATTTCGATCAATTGCTCTTCCTCCTGCGCTGACAAGTTAGGACTATTCGGGATATTGACAAATGGGTTGCGGACCCACTCATTGGTTTGCCGTGGATCTTTGGAGGATGGGAAGTAACGCTCAAACTCATTTGAAAGCGCAACAAGGTGATCGCGCACCAGCTGCGAGAGAAAGGGCCCTGCAGTCTCTCCCAAAACCCCCACTACTGTTTGGAACATATCAAATACACCCCGGTCCACTCGTCGTCCCCACAAATCAAGCTTGGCTTTACATGCAGCGACTTTATCTGCCAGTTTAAAGAGTCGTCATTCTCCCCTGGAGTGACAGGTTGAGGTCATTAAGCAACCCGAATATGTCACACAGGTAAGCGAGTTTTGACACCCAGTCCTCATCACTAAAATGTGCAGCTAACGGTGACTTTTTTTTCTGTAAGAAATCTCTGCAGTGGCTCTCGCAACTCAAATACTCTGGCCAGTGACCTGCTAAAGATGCTTGTTTTTTGTTGCTCATTCTAGCAGTTTAGCTAACTTCGTGTGACACTACCGTTCGCCAAGAACTGATCAAGTAAGTGAGCTGACCTGAGGCTGCGCAGCGCTGAAGGCAATATGTAAAGTGTTGAAGGCGGGACAGACAGACGTAAGAAAATAGACCTTGCAAAATGCAAACATGCGTGCAATCAAACAACTGCATATAGGCCTATGTCATGTAAAAACGTGACATTATTGCGAATTAAATTGAGTTTAGTTTGCATGCATTTTTTTTTAAACTCATGTCGTAGGCTACGGCCCGGTTAGGAATGTCCCGGGCCGCGGCCCGGTGGTTGGGGACCGATAATGTACATTCTACTTAACAAAGTCCTAGATATCTGCTGAAAATAATACGCATTGCAGTTTTGTTGGGTACAAGCAAGGTCTATATTTACTCTGCTTTATATTTCTGGGTGTAAAACAGAATACACTGCTGCTAGGTTTGTGATAAACTTAATTTGTATGGCTGTAGGGGTTCAGGGTTTGGTAAACTGGATCAGGTTGCATGGTGTTGGGGTTCAGGCTCTGATAGACTGCATCAGGTTGGGTGGGGGGGGGGGGGGGGGGGGGGGTGTGCATGCATGCATTACTTGAAAAGAACTAGCTCCAGTTATGTATGAACAGTGAAGGTAACGAACTCTTAAACATGTGAAAAACGTGAACTTGAAGAAGTGAAAATTGAACAATATGAACTATGAATATTGAACAACTTGAAGCTACATCTATCAAGTGTGAACATGTTTAACAAAATATGGGAACAAAACATGGGAACTAAACGTCCATTACGAAAATGCTCTGTGCTTGTTTCCCTGCAACAAGAAGGTTCCATCTGGGGGCAATGGAAGATAGTGACACCCTCAGTGTGTTTGAAATGTCCAGTCGATTGCGCAATTTGGTCTTAGTTGCAGTCATTGCCGAAAACCCGGCCTCGCATAGATAGGCCTACGTGGTGGGAAATGGTAGCAACGTTTTCAGCACTTTTACGGCTATCTCAGGATATTCTGCTTTGGTTTTGATCCAAAAACCCGCCAGAGAGGTTTCCTCATACACACTCTTAAGACCACCGTCATTTGCAATTTCGATCAATTGCTCTTCCTCCTGCGCTGACAAGTTAGGACTATTCGGGATATTGACAAATGGGTTGCGGACCCACTCATTGGTTTGCCGTGGATCTTTGGAGGATGGGAAGTAACGCTCAAACTCATTTGAAAGCGCAACAAGGTGATCGCGCACCAGCTGCGAGAGAAAAGGCCCTGCCTCAGTCTCTCCCAAAACCCCCACTACTGTTTGGAACATATCAAATACACCCCGGTCCACTCGTCGTCCCCACAAATCAAGCTTGGCTTTACATGCAGCGACTTTATCTGCCAGTTTAAAGAGTCGTCATTCTCCCCTGGAGTGACAGGTTGAGGTCATTAAGCAACCCGAATATGTCACACAGGTAAGCGAGTTTTGACACCCAGTCCTCATCACTAAAATGTGCAGCTAACGGTGACTTTTTTTTCTGTAAGAAATCTCTGCAGCGGCTCTCGCAACTCAAATACTCTGGCCAGTGACCTGCTAAAGATGCTTGTTTTTTGTTGCTCATTCTAGCAGTTTAGCTAACTTCGTGTGACACTACCGTTCGCCAAGAACTGATCAAGTAAGTGAGCTGACCTGACGCTGCGCAGCGCTGAAGGCAATATGTAAAGAGTTGAAGGCGGGACAGACGTAAGAAAATAGACCTTGCAAAATGCAAACATGCGTGCAATCAAACAACTGCATATAGGCCTATGCCATGTAAAAACGTGACATTATTGCGAATTAAATTGAGTTTAGTTTGCATGCATTTTTTTTTTAAACTCATGTCGTAGGCTACGGCCCGGTTAGGAATGTCCCGGGCCGCGGCCCGGTGGTTGGGGACCGATAATGTACATTCTACTTAACAAAGTCCTAGATATCTGCTGAAAATAATACGCATTGCAGTTTTGTTGGGTACAAGCAAGGTCTATATTTACTCTGCTTTATATTTCTGGGTGTAAAACAGAATACACTGCTGCTAGGTTTGTGATAAACTTAATTTGTATGGCTGTAGGGGTTCAGGGTTTGGTAAACTGGATCAGGTTGCATGGTGTTGGGGTTCAGGCTCTGATAGACTGCATCAGGTTGGGTGGGGGGGTGCATGCATGCATTACTTGAAAAGAACTAGCTCCAGTTATGTATGAACAGTGAAGGTAACTAACTCTTAAACATGTGAAAAACGTGAACTTGAAGAAGTGAAAATTGAACAATATGAACTATGAATATTGAACAACTTGAAGCTACATCTATCAAGTGTGAACATGTTTAACAAAATATGGGAACAAAACATGGGAACTAAACGTCCATTACGAAAATGCTCTGTGCTTGTTTCCCTGCAACAAGAAGGTTCCATCTGGGGGCAATGGAAGATAGTGACACCCTCAGTGTGTTTGAAATGTCCAGTCGATTGCGCAATTTGGTCTTAGTTGCAGTCATTGCCGAAAACCCGGCCTCGCATAGATAGGCCTACGTGGTGGGAAATGGTAGCAACGTTTTCAGCACTTTTACGGCTATCTCAGGATATTCTGCTTTGGTTTTGATCCAAAAACCCGCCAGAGAGGTTTCCTCATACACACTCTTAAGACCACCGTCATTTGCAATTTCGATCAATTGTTCTTCCTCCTGCGCTGACAAGTTAGGACTATTCGGGATATTGACAAATGGGTTGCGGACCCACTCATTGGTTTGCCGTGGATCTTTGGAGGATGGGAAGTAACGCTCAAACTCATTTGAAAGCGCAACAAGGTGATCGTGCACCAGCTGCGAGAGAAAAGGCCCTGCCTCAGTCTCTCCCAAAACCCCCACTACTGTTTGGAACATATCAAATACACCCCGGTCCACTCGTCGTCCCCACAAATCAAGCTTGGCTTTACATGCAGCGACTTTATCTGCCAGTTTAAAGAGTCGTCATTCTCCCCTGGAGTGACAGGTTGAGGTCATTAAGCAACCCGAATATGTCACACAGGTAAGCGAGTTTTGACACCCAGTCCTCATCACTAAAATGTGCAGCTAACGGTGACTTTTTTTTCTGTAAGAAATCTCTGCAGCGGCTCTCGCAACTCAAATACTCTGGCCAGTGACCTGCTAAAGATGCTTGTTTTTTGTTGCTCATTCTAGCAGTTTAGCTAACTTCGTGTGACACTACCGTTCGCCAAGAACTGATCAAGTAAGTGAGCTGACCTGAGGCTGCGCAGCGCTGAAGGCAATATGTAAAGTGTTGAAGGCGGGACAGACAGACGTAAGAAAATAGACCTTGCAAAATGCAAACATGCGTGCAATCAAACAACTGCATATAGGCCTATGTCATGTAAAAACGTGACATTATTGCGAATTAAATTGAGTTTAGTTTGCATGCATTTTTTTTTAAACTCATGTCGTAGGCTACGGCCCGGTTAGGAATGTCCCGGGCCGCGGCCCGGTGGTTGGGGACCGATAATGTACATTCTACTTAACAAAGTCCTAGATATCTGCTGAAAATAATACGCATTGCAGTTTTGTTGGGTACAAGCAAGGTCTATATTTACTCTGCTTTATATTTCTGGGTGTAAAACAGAATACACTGCTGCTAGGTTTGTGATAAACTTAATTTGTATGGCTGTAGGGGTTCAGGGTTTGGTAAACTGGATCAGGTTGCATGGTGTTGGGGTTCAGGCTCTGATAGACTGCATCAGGTTGGGTGGGGGGGGGGGGGGGGGTGTGCATGCATGCATTACTTGAAAAGAACTAGCTCCAGTTATGTATGAACAGTGAAGGTAACGAACTCTTAAACATGTGAAAAACGTGAACTTGAAGAAGTGAAAATTGAACAATATGAACTATGAATATTGAACAACTTGAAGCTACATCTATCAAGTGTGAACATGTTTAACAAAATATGGGAACAAAACATGGGAACTAAACGTCCATTACGAAAATGCTCTGTGCTTGTTTCCCTGCAACAAGAAGGTTCCATCTGGGGGCAATGGAAGATAGTGACACCCTCAGTGTGTTTGAAATGTCCAGTCGATTGCGCAATTTGGTCTTAGTTGCAGTCATTGCCGAAAACCCGGCCTCGCATAGATAGGCCTACGTGGTGGGAAATGGTAGCAACGTTTTCAGCACTTTTACGGCTATCTCAGGATATTCTGCTTTGGTTTTGATCCAAAAACCCGCCAGAGAGGTTTCCTCATACACACTCTTAAGACCACCGTCATTTGCAATTTCGATCAATTGTTCTTCCTCCTGCGCTGACAAGTTAGGACTATTCGGGATATTGACAAATGGGTTGCGGACCCACTCATTGGTTTGCCGTGGATCTTTGGAGGATGGGAAGTAACGCTCAAACTCATTTGAAAGCGCAACAAGGTGATCGTGCACCAGCTGCGAGAGAAAAGGCCCTGCCTCAGTCTCTCCCAAAACCCCCACTACTGTTTGGAACATATCAAATACACCCCGGTCCACTCGTCGTCCCCACAAATCAAGCTTGGCTTTACATGCAGCGACTTTATCTGCCAGTTTAAAGAGTCGTCATTCTCCCCTGGAGTGACAGGTTGAGGTCATTAAGCAACCCGAATATGTCACACAGGTAAGCGAGTTTTGACACCCAGTCCTCATCACTAAAATGTGCAGCTAACGGTGACTTTTTTTTCTGTAAGAAATCTCTGCAGCGGCTCTCGCAACTCAAATACTCTGGCCAGTGACCTGCTAAAGATGCTTGTTTTTTGTTGCTCATTCTAGCAGTTTAGCTAACTTCGTGTGACACTACCGTTCGCCAAGAACTGATCAAGTAAGTGAGCTGACCTGACGCTGCGCAGCGCTGAAGGCAATATGTAAAGAGTTGAAGGCGGGACAGACGTAAGAAAATAGACCTTGCAAAATGCAAACATGCGTGCAATCAAACAACTGCATATAGGCCTATGCCATGTAAAAACGTGACATTATTGCGAATTAAATTGAGTTTAGTTTGCATGCATTTTTTTTTTAAACTCATGTCGTAGGCTACGGCCCGGTTAGGAATGTCCCGGGCCGCGGCCCGGTGGTTGGGGACCGATAATGTACATTCTACTTAACAAAGTCCTAGATATCTGCTGAAAATAATACGCATTGCAGTTTTGTTGGGTACAAGCAAGGTCTATATTTACTCTGCTTTATATTCCTGGGTGTAAAACAGAATACACTGCTGCTAGGTTTGTGATAAACTTAATTTGTATGGCTGTAGGGGTTCAGGGTTTGGTAAACTGGATCAGGTTGCATGGTGTTGGGGTTCAGGCTCTGATAGACTGCATCAGGTTGGGTGGGGGGGGGGGGGGGGGTGCATGCATGCATTACTTGAAAAGAACTAGCTCCAGTTATGTATGAACAGTGAAGGTAACAAACTCTTAAACATGTGAAAAACGTGAACTTGAAGAAGTGAAAATTGAACAATATGAACTATGAATATTGAACAACTTGAAGCTACATCTATCAAGTGTGAACATGTTTAACAAAATATGGGAACAAAACATGGGAACTAAACGTCCATTACGAAAATGCTCTGTGCTTGTTTCCCTGCAACAAGAAGGTTCCATCTGGGGGCAATGGAAGATAGTGACACCCTCAGTGTGTTTGAAATGTCCAGTCGATTGCGCAATTTGGTCTTAGTTGCAGTCATTGCCGAAAACCCGGCCTCGCATAGATAGGCCTACGTGGTGGGAAATGGTAGCAACGTTTTCAGCACTTTTACGGCTATCTCAGGATATTCTGCTTTGGTTTTGATCCAAAAACCCGCCAGAGAGGTTTCCTCATACACACTCTTAAGACCACCGTCATTTGCAATTTCGATCAATTGTTCTTCCTCCTGCGCTGACAAGTTAGGACTATTCGGGATATTGACAAATGGGTTGCGGACCCACTCATTGGTTTGCCGTGGATCTTTGGAGGATGGGAAGTAACGCTCAAACTCATTTGAAAGCGCAACAAGGTGATCGTGCACCAGCTGCGAGAGAAAAGGCCCTGCCTCAGTCTCTCCCAAAACCCCCACTACTGTTTGGAACATATCAAATACACCCCGGTCCACTCGTCGTCCCCACAAATCAAGCTTGGCTTTACATGCAGCGACTTTATCTGCCAGTTTAAAGAGTCGTCATTCTCCCCTGGAGTGACAGGTTGAGGTCATTAAGCAACCCGAATATGTCACACAGGTAAGCGAGTTTTGACACCCAGTCCTCATCACTAAAATGTGCAGCTAACGGTGACTTTTTTTTCTGTAAGAAATCTCTGCAGCGGCTCTCGCAACTCAAATACTCTGGCCAGTGACCTGCTAAAGATGCTTGTTTTTTGTTGCTCATTCTAGCAGTTTAGCTAACTTCGTGTGACACTACCGTTCGCCAAGAACTGATCAAGTAAGTGAGCTGACCTGACGCTGCGCAGCGCTGAAGGCAATATGTAAAGAGTTGAAGGCGGGACAGACGTAAGAAAATAGACCTTGCAAAATGCAAACATGCGTGCAATCAAACAACTGCATATAGGCCTATGCCATGTAAAAACGTGACATTATTGCGAATTAAATTGAGTTTAGTTTGCATGCATTTTTTTTTTAAACTCATGTCGTAGGCTACGGCCCGGTTAGGAATGTCCCGGGCCGCGGCCCGGTGGTTGGGGACCGATAATGTACATTCTACTTAACAAAGTCCTAGATATCTGCTGAAAATAATACGCATTGCAGTTTTGTTGGGTACAAGCAAGGTCTATATTTACTCTGCTTTATATTTCTGGGTGTAAAACAGAATACACTGCTGCTAGGTTTGTGATAAACTTAATTTGTATGGCTGTAGGGGTTCAGGGTTTGGTAAACTGGATCAGGTTGCATGGTGTTGGGGTTCAGGCTCTGATAGACTGCATCAGGTTGGGTGGGGGGGTGCATGCATGCATTACTTGAAAAGAACTAGCTCCAGTTATGTATGAACAGTGAAGGTAACGAACTCTTAAACATGTGAAAAACGTGAACTTGAAGAAGTGAAAATTGAACAATATGAACTATGAATATTGAACAACTTGAAGCTACATCTATCAAGTGTGAACATGTTTAACAAAATATGGGAACAAAACATGGGAACTAAACGTCCATTACGAAAATGCTCTGTGCTTGTTTCCCTGCAACAAGAAGGTTCCATCTGGGGGCAATGGAAGATAGTGACACCCTCAGTGTGTTTGAAATGTCCAGTCGATTGCGCAATTTGGTCTTAGTTGCAGTCATTGCCGAAAACCCGGCCTCGCATAGATAGGCCTACGTGGTGGGAAATGGTAGCAACGTTTTCAGCACTTTTACGGCTATCTCAGGATATTCTGCTTTGGTTTTGATCCAAAAACCCGCCAGAGAGGTTTCCTCATACACACTCTTAAGACCACCGTCATTTGCAATTTCGATCAATTGTTCTTCCTCCTGCGCTGACAAGTTAGGACTATTCGGGATATTGACAAATGGGTTGCGGACCCACTCATTGGTTTGCCGTGGATCTTTGGAGGATGGGAAGTAACGCTCAAACTCATTTGAAAGCGCAACAAGGTGATCGTGCACCAGCTGCGAGAGAAAAGGCCCTGCCTCAGTCTCTCCCAAAACCCCCACTACTGTTTGGAACATATCAAATACACCCCGGTCCACTCGTCGTCCCCACAAATCAAGCTTGGCTTTACATGCAGCGACTTTATCTGCCAGTTTAAAGAGTCGTCATTCTCCCCTGGAGTGACAGGTTGAGGTCATTAAGCAACCCGAATATGTCACACAGGTAAGCGAGTTTTGACACCCAGTCCTCATCACTAAAATGTGCAGCTAACGGTGACTTTTTTTTCTGTAAGAAATCTCTGCAGCGGCTCTCGCAACTCAAATACTCTGGCCAGTGACCTGCTAAAGATGCTTGTTTTTTGTTGCTCATTCTAGCAGTTTAGCTAACTTCGTGTGACACTACCGTTCGCCAAGAACTGATCAAGTAAGTGAGCTGACCTGACGCTGCGCAGCGCTGAAGGCAATATGTAAAGAGTTGAAGGCGGGACAGACGTAAGAAAATAGACCTTGCAAAATGCAAACATGCGTGCAATCAAACAACTGCATATAGGCCTATGCCATGTAAAAACGTGACATTATTGCGAATTAAATTGAGTTTAGTTTGCATGCATTTTTTTTTTAAACTCATGTCGTAGGCTACGGCCCGGTTAGGAATGTCCCGGGCCGCGGCCCGGTGGTTGGGGACCGATAATGTACATTCTACTTAACAAAGTCCTAGATATCTGCTGAAAATAATACGCATTGCAGTTTTGTTGGGTACAAGCAAGGTCTATATTTACTCTGCTTTATATTCCTGGGTGTAAAACAGAATACACTGCTGCTAGGTTTGTGATAAACTTAATTTGTATGGCTGTAGGGGTTCAGGGTTTGGTAAACTGGATCAGGTTGCATGGTGTTGGGGTTCAGGCTCTGATAGACTGCATCAGGTTGGGTGGGGGGGGGGGGGGGGGTGTGCATGCATGCATTACTTGAAAAGAACTAGCTCCAGTTATGTATGAACAGTGAAGGTAACGAACTCTTAAACATGTGAAAAACGTGAACTTGAAGAAGTGAAAATTGAACAATATGAACTATGAATATTGAACAACTTGAAGCTACATCTATCAAGTGTGAACATGTTTAACAAAATATGGGAACAAAACATGGGAACTAAACGTCCATTACGAAAATGCTCTGTGCTTGTTTCCCTGCAACAAGAAGGTTCCATCTGGGGGCAATGGAAGATAGTGACACCCTCAGTGTGTTTGAAATGTCCAGTCGATTGCGCAATTTGGTCTTAGTTGCAGTCATTGCCGAAAACCCGGCCTCGCATAGATAGGCCTACGTGGTGGGAAATGGTAGCAACGTTTTCAGCACTTTTACGGCTATCTCAGGATATTCTGCTTTGGTTTTGATCCAAAAACCCGCCAGAGAGGTTTCCTCATACACACTCTTAAGACCACCGTCATTTGCAATTTCGATCAATTGCTCTTCCTCCTGCGCTGACAAGTTAGGACTATTCGGGATATTGACAAATGGGTTGCGGACCCACTCATTGGTTTGCCGTGGATCTTTGGAGGATGGGAAGTAACGCTCAAACTCATTTGAAAGCGCAACAAGGTGATCGCGCACCAGCTGCGAGAGAAAAGGCCCTGCCTCAGTCTCTCCCAAAACCCCCACTACTGTTTGGAACATATCAAATACACCCCGGTCCACTCGTCGTCCCCACAAATCAAGCTTGGCTTTACATGCAGCGACTTTATCTGCCAGTTTAAAGAGTCGTCATTCTCCCCTGGAGTGACAGGTTGAGGTCATTAAGCAACCCGAATATGTCACACAGGTAAGCGAGTTTTGACACCCAGTCCTCATCACTAAAATGTGCAGCTAACGGTGACTTTTTTTTCTGTAAGAAATCTCTGCAGCGGCTCTCGCAACTCAAATACTCTGGCCAGTGACCTGCTAAAGATGCTTGTTTTTTGTTGCTCATTCTAGCAGTTTAGCTAACTTCGTGTGACACTACCGTTCGCCAAGAACTGATCAAGTAAGTGAGCTGACCTGACGCTGCGCAGCGCTGAAGGCAATATGTAAAGAGTTGAAGGCGGGACAGACGTAAGAAAATAGACCTTGCAAAATGCAAACATGCGTGCAATCAAACAACTGCATATAGGCCTATGTCATGTAAAAACGTGACATTATTGCGAATTAAATTGAGTTTAGTTTGCATGCATTTTTTTTTAAACTCATGTCGTAGGCTACGGCCCGGTTAGGAATGTCCCGGGCCGCGGCCCGGTGGTTGGGGACCGATAATGTACATTCTACTTAACAAAGTCCTAGATATCTGCTGAAAATAATACGCATTGCAGTTTTGTTGGGTACAAGCAAGGTCTATATTTACTCTGCTTTATATTCCTGGGTGTAAAACAGAATACACTGCTGCTAGGTTTGTGATAAACTTAATTTGTATGGCTGTAGGGGTTCAGGGTTTGGTAAACTGGATCAGGTTGCATGGTGTTGGGGTTCAGGCTCTGATAGACTGCATCAGGTTGGGTAGGGGGGGGGGGGGGGGGTGTGCATGCATGCATTACTTGAAAAGAACTAGCTCTAGTTATGTATGAACAGTGAAGGTAACGAACTCTTAAACATGTGAAAAACGTGAACTTGAAGAAGTGAAAATTGAACAATATGAACTATGAATATTGAACAACTTGAAGCTACATCTATCAAGTGTGAACATGTTTAACAAAATATGGGAACAAAACATGGGAACTAAACGTCCATTACGAAAATGCTCTGTGCTTGTTTCCCTGCAACAAGAAGGTTCCATCTGGGGGCAATGGAAGATAGTGACACCCTCAGTGTGTTTGAAATGTCCAGTCGATTGCGCAATTTGGTCTTAGTTGCAGTCATTGCCGAAAACCCGGCCTCGCATAGATAGGCCTACGTGGTGGGAAATGGTAGCAACGTTTTCAGCACTTTTACGGCTATCTCAGGATATTCTGCTTTGGTTTTGATCCAAAAACCCGCCAGAGAGGTTTCCTCATACACACTCTTAAGACCACCGTCATTTGCAATTTCGATCAATTGTTCTTCCTCCTGCGCTGACAAGTTAGGACTATTCGGGATATTGACAAATGGGTTGCGGACCCACTCATTGGTTTGCCGTGGATCTTTGGAGGATGGGAAGTAACGCTCAAACTCATTTGAGAGCGCAACAAGGTGATCGCGCACCAGCTGCGAGAGAAAGGGCCCTGCAGTCTCTCCCAAAACCCCCACTACTGTTTGGAACATATCAAATACACCCCGGTCCACTCGTCGTCCCCACAAATCAAGCTTGGCTTTACATGCAGCGACTTTATCTGCCAGTTTAAAGAGTCGTCATTCTCCCCTGGAGTGACAGGTTGAGGTCATTAAGCAACCCGAATATGTCACACAGGTAAGCGAGTTTTGACACCCAGTCCTCATCACTAAAATGTGCAGCTAACGGTGACTTTTTTTTCTGTAAGAAATCTCTGCAGCGGCTCTCGCAACTCAAATACTCTGGCCAGTGACCTGCTAAAGATGCTTGTTTTTTGTTGCTCATTCTAGCAGTTTAGCTAACTTCGTGTGACACTACCGTTCGCCAAGAACTGATCAAGTAAGTGAGCTGACCTGACGCTGCGCAGCGCTGAAGGCAATATGTAAAGAGTTGAAGGCGGGACAGACGTAAGAAAATAGACCTTGCAAAATGCAAACATGTGTGCAATCAAACAACTGCATATAGGCCTATGTCATGTAAAAACGTGACATTATTGCGAATTAAATTGAGTTTAGTTTGCATGCATTTTTTTTTAAACTCATGTCGTAGGCTACGGCCCGGTTAGGAATGTCCCGGGCCGCGGCCCGGTGGTTGGGGACCGATAATGTACATTCTACTTAACAAAGTCCTAGATATCTGCTGAAAATAATACGCATTGCAGTTTTGTTGGGTACAAGCAAGGTCTATATTTACTCTGCTTTATATTCCTGGGTGTAAAACAGAATACACTGCTGCTAGGTTTGTGATAAACTTAATTTGTATGGCTGTAGGGGTTCAGGGTTTGGTAAACTGGATCAGGTTGCATGGTGTTGGGGTTCAGGCTCTGATAGACTGCATCAGGTTGGGGGGGGGGGGGGGGGGGGGGGGGTGCATGCATCCAGTGCAGCTAACGGTGCAGCTAACGGTGACTTTTTTTTCTGTAAGAAATCTCTGCAGCGGCTCTCGCAACTCAAATACTCTGGCCAGTGACCTGCTAAAGATGCTTGTTTTTTGTTGCTTTTTGTTGGGGTTCAGGCTCTGATAGACTGCATCAGGTTGGGTGGGGGGGGGGGGGTGCATGCATGCATTACTTGAAAAGAACTAGCTCCAGTTATGTATGAACAGTGAAGGTAACAAACTCTTAAACATGTGAAAAACGTGAACTTGAAGAAGTGAAAATTGAACAATATGAACTATGAATATTGAACAACTTGAAGCTACATCTATCAAGTGTGAACATGTTTAACAAAATATGGGAACAAAACATGGGAACTAAACGTCCATTACGAAAATGCTCTGTGCTTGTTTCCCCGCAACAAGAAGGTTCCATCTGGGGGCAATGGAAGATAGTGACACCCTCAGTTTGTTTGAAATGTCCAGTCGATTGCGCAATTTGGTCTTAGTTGCAGTCATTGCCGAAAACCCGGCCTCGCATAGATAGGCCTACGTGGTGGGAAATGGTAGCAACGTTTTCAGCACTTTTACGGCTATCTCAGGATATTCTGCTTTGGTTTTGATCCAAAAACCCGCCAGAGAGGTTTCCTCATACACACTCTTAAGACCACCGTCATTTGCAATTTCGATCAATTGCTCTTCCTCCTGCGCTGACAAGTTAGGACTATTCGGGATATTGACAATTGGGTTGCAGACCCACTCATTGGTTTGCCGTGGATCTTTGGAGGATGGGAAGTAACGCTCAAACTCATTTGAAAGCGCAACAAGGTGATCGCGCACCAGCTGCGAGAGAAAGGGCCCTGCGGTCTCTCCCAAAACCCCCACTACTGTTTGGAACATATCAAATACACCCCGGTCCACTCGTCGTCCCCACAAATCAAGCTTGGCTTTACATGCAGCGACTTTATCTGCCAGTTTAAAGAGTCGTCATTCTCCCCTGGAGTGACAGGTTGAGGTCATTAAGCAACCCGAATATGTCACACAGGTAAGCGAGTTTTGACACCCAGTCCTCATCACTAAAATGTGCAGCTAACGGTGACTTTTTTTTCTGTAAGAAATCTCTGCAGCGGCTCTCGCAACTCAAATACTCTGGCCAGTGACCTGCTAAAGATGCTTGTTTTTTGTTGCTCATTCTAGCAGTTTAGCTAACTTCGTGTGACACTACCGTTCGCCAAGAACTGATCAAGTAAGTGAGCTGACCTGAGGCTGCGCAGCGCTGAAGGCAATATGTAAAGAGTTGAAGGCGGGACAGACGTAAGAAAATAGACCTTGCAAAATGCAAACATGCGTGCAATCAAACAACTGCATATAGGCCTATGTCATGTAAAAACGTGACATTATTGCGAATTAAATTGAGTTGAGTTTGCATGCATTTTTTTTTAAACTCATGTCGTAGGCTACGGCCCGGTTAGGAATGTCCCGGGCCGCGGCCCGGTGGTTGGGGACCGATAATGTACATTCTACTTAACAAAGTCCTAGATATCTGCTGAAAATAATACGCATTGCAGTTTTGTTGGGTACAAGCAAGGTCTATATTTACTCTGCTTTATATTCCTGGGTGTAAAACAGAATACACTGCTGCTAGGTTTGTGATAAACTTAATTTGTATGGCTGTAGGGGTTCAGGGTTTGGTAAACTGGATCAGGTTGCATGGTGTTGGGGTTCAGGCTCTGATAGACTGCATCAGGTTGGGTGGTGTTGGGGTTCAGGTTCATCTGCATGTTGTTGCCATGGTTTCCATCCTAAGGATAAATAGCATAATTATTAACAATCTAGCATGCTTTCCATGCACACTATTCCACATTGAGTGTGAGTGTAGAAACAGATCAATGTTCTTCATCATGTCAATCATGTCAGCCCCACACAGCTCTGTGTCTGAGATAACCTCAACACTGAACACCTGTAGCCTGTTTCTTAATCTGAAGTAGGACATAGGGGTGCACCATGTCACCATTTTCTGAATCTGTAACAGTATCTGTTCACCCCTCACAATGGAAGTGGCCGTGTAACCTACAGTATGCAATTGTTGGGACTATTGTGCCAACAGCCTGAATGTGTGTAATGACATTATAGCCTAATAGTTCTACACTAAAGCATTTTAGTGAGCTACTTAGGCTGTTGGCACAATTGAACACGAACAATAACGGACAAAAGCTCTTCAACTTTGGCCCGTTAAAATGTGTATGAACAGTCTAGCGACGCATTTCATCAAGGCCCATTTGGACATGTCAGTTATTTGCACCACTGGTTAGATGTAAAACAGCATTTCGTTTCAGACTAGGCTACTGTTACTTAATTTGTGCATTAACAATAACGTTTCAGACTACTGTTACTTAATTTGTGCATTGACAATAAAGTATTACATGAACTAAAGATGACTAAAATCTTATGTAGAAGAAGAAACATTCACAAAAAATCCATCCATCCAAAATTGACCTTTGTTTTTGATAGCTGTTGAAAACGGCATGGAACTGACAGAGATGTTTTTGTTTATAAATACATAAAAAATAAATAAATAACATTATGCTGATACCTTTTGCTTTTCCCAAATACAAAGTAGCCTACAGGTGTAAGTGACCTTTCATCAATCCAGTTGCAATGGATGAACTGTGATGAACTGCCCTACTTGTGATTGTTTAGAGATTTTAAAGGTTTTATAACAATGCTACATCTTCTTTGGCTATTCTACAATATATTCACCTTTTCAGCACCAGTAGGGTACTTTCTGTGCAGCCGCACACACACACACACTCAGGCATGCCAAACAAGCATACACAAAAGTTTCAAGAGTGGGGGATGGAGTAAAATATGGAGACAAATTGAAGTGTGATTTATTTTCACGGAACGGATGTACAGGACTGAGCGGCGGTCATATTTTGTACCGCTATGCGGTACATCTAGTTTGCATATTTATTGCATTGAAATTCAGGTGCATCTTAGATAGGAATGACATAGAACACACTATTATGCAGAGATGTACTTAACATGGTATATGTGAAAACAGCCTGGATGGGAGAAGACAAAAAAGAGGTGCAGCCCAGTTTGCTAAATACAATGCAAGTAAAGCAACAAGATTCACTCTGAAAGCTAAGTTGGTATTTCTAAAGCATTATAGCATTGTGACTGTGTTGCCCAAGAAAACAACAAACTGAAGGCAGGGCAGTATTTTTTTTTTTTTTTTTTTTTGTGAAGCGCACTGAACACTGAATGGACCGAAAGAGAACCATGAGGATCTATTTTGCAGGATTCACAAAACATGCATAAGATTAGTATTGCTAAATATGCATACCTTTTAATATACAGTCAATCATGCATCTTCATAAATTCAATAACATTAAAAACAAAAAGCAGGCATACAGTCCTATAAACCCTTCAGCACTACAGTACCTGAGCTTAGGTTATGGATTTTCTTTAACACATTTGCTAATGGCTGTTTCCTCAAACAATTTACTTTATGCTCTCATATGAACACTGCTGTAGATCACAGAGAGCTCCCCCTCTGGCTGGTCAGGAGAACTGCAGGGAGACATAAGCATAGAGGTTAGCATAGCAGCAAACCAGGTAAACATATCAGTGTAAGCTATTTCTACCTGTGTATAATTAGAAGTGGATGCTATTTGTACCCTGGTGTATATAGCAATGTATTTACACCGTGGTTTGAGAATTGCTTTATTCATTGTTTCTTCTTCAAATTGTTCGCCACCTCTGCAGAGATGGAGTATGCAGGCAAATTTAAGAGTTCGTAGACTAACCTGACCGTCATAATCATGAGATTGCTGTTAACTAACAAACTGAAATGTATTCACTTAACAAAGATTATGAAAATAAAACACAACTTTTCCACCAGAAAAGCCATCAGAATAAATATTAGTCCCGAAACCTTTCTGAATTCTTCTCTTTCTCCTGATGAATAAACAAATGTCTGCCATGTTTGTTGTGCATGCACAACATATTTTTTTTTGTCACGCTTCATACAGGGTGAGAATAGCCCAGCTGTGTGGCCAGCTAATTGTACCAGGGGTAAACATATAGGGCCCAAGTTTGAGAACCGAATGTAACACCCACCAACATAATAACTTCCCACCAACATAATAAACCACCAGCACAATAACAATATGCATGTTTTAAATAATTATTATTACGTTTGCAGGAAGTTATTATGTTGATGGGAATGTTAAAAGAAGTTAATCACACCAATGTAGTAAATCACTGATTTAGTGAAATTATATCTTTTTTTTTTATCAATTGGGTGGAGTTGTCCATCTAAACAAATCTGATGACCATAAAGCTTTGTAGCTCCCCACACACACACACACACACACATTCCTTTACTTTCTACTTTTTCTTATTATTCATCACCTTTACTAGGAGCCAAGTAAAGCTAGACAGACAGGTCCCTGACTCTTTATGCAAAGTTGCTTTGGCACCCGTTGTGTTTCTCTTCCTTTTTAAAATGAGGAGTACAGATGCAGGTGACAGATGCACCTCACTGAGATCACAAAACTCATAGTTTTACCTCTTATTTTACCATGACATCCCTGGTAACATTACAGTTTTTCTCAGTTCTTTGGTGCATTTCTCAAATCATAATGCACATTTGCACAATATTAGTAGTTTCTAAAAACAATTAGTGCAAACTGCACCGCATAGTGGATAACCTAAAAGTTCACATCTTGTTCAAAATGCTTAGTTTATGCCTCAAAAGCAAACTAAGCTAAATACTAAATATTAGTCATTTTTTCATTTGCACAATGCTGTAAAAGCATTTGTTTTCTTTATACTGTCACAATGTCTGTCAACGGTAAACACAATCAAACCCCTCTTGACACAGAGAAGCCCACCGAAGCCATAACGTACAGTAGCGTTGACAAGGCAGCAATTTCACCGGATCTAAAAAAACGAATCTAACCATAGAGGTGACCAGAGTGGTGGCTTTCTTAATCTACTTAAATATGTTTACAACGTTTCCAAGACGTTAGTATTTTTTTTTACAATGTAGGAATCACATATAACAACACATATTTATACCAACACGATCAAACTTGTGTCTACAGAGTTTTGTTTTAGCATGATTTTCCTCCGTAAAAGAGTCTAGCATTGAACTTCACAGCCTGCTGTTAAAATCCTTAAATTCACAGACGTGTTTTGGCTTTATTTTTTAGGCAAAAAACGTCACTCTTAACAGCCGCCAGTCTTTGATAAGATGTGAAATATCCACTGGAATTTAGTTTCTTTCTATTACACCTGCCAGGGAATCTGTGTTACTGTATGTGGCTAAGCTGCAGGTAAAACACGTTTAAATGGCTGTCACGATTCTCAGGATAGGACCCACGCGCAAGACTTTTACAGGCTGTATTTCAGACAAACAGACAGACTTTATTCTTAAACCACAAACTTGACATTTACCAACTAACTTACATACAGGACTTCGACAGGACGACACAGAGAGACGATTATGATAAGAGAAATGCACCAAAGCGACTGAGAAAAACTGTAACTGACCCTTATGATTACCTAACATCATTAAGTTAGCTAGGTGTTAATAGGTGACCCATATTGTATAGAATATCTCCATTGAGGGCTCCAGAAGTGATAAGCCTATGTGTTATACATATTATAAGGGCCTGTCTTCATTTGAATGTTGAATAGGCTAGGCCACAGGACTGAAATACGTTCGTCAGTGATGATAACTGATTGACTCTGAGCAACCCAAATACCGGCAGTCCCTTCTGTCATTTGCCCATATTCCAGATGGCCAGTCTGTCTCTGAAGGTATTCCTCAACACTGCTATTGGTCAGCATTAACCAAATCTTTTATTCATTAACTCCAGCCTGGCTCAGCCCACTTTGTGCATCTGGCCACAATGCACAAGCTCCCGTTACCGCAGGGAGATTTCGTTCTCAATATATACATAATTTTTAAAAATATATAATATTTCCTTAAAACTAAATTAAACAGATTATTTCCAAAGCATTATAAAAAACTATACAAAGGCAAACTATACAAAAGCATTGATTAGCCAATGTTTGTATTGACCGAACTGAGAGATGCAGATGTATTGGTATGCTGTGCTTCAGAGTGACATTGATAAAATGAGATCCAGTACATACCCTTTGACACCAGCTGCCTTTTTGAAGTGGACACTCGAGTACTGGACATCGTCATCCCCCTGAGCTCCTGCAGTCTGTCTGGAGCCGTGGGGCTGGATGGTGGAGTACTGGACATCATCCTCTGCTCCTCCTGCAGTCTGTGTTGAGCCGTGGGGCTGGATGGTGGAGTACTGGACATCATCCTCTGCTCCTCCTGCAGCCGCAACATTGAGGTGACCAGCAGCTCTGCTCTGCCCAGACCTCTTGAAATCAATGGTGGCATACAGGACATCATCATCCTATAACAATGAAGAACATAAGTGTGATTAGCTACTTTTTCAGCTTCTGTATGTCATGTTCATGTTACACTAGACATGTTGACAAACGTGGAGTCATTGACTGACATTGAACCCTTAAGCTGAAATAAAGAGAAGTCGTGTCACCTGGTGGTTTTCATCACCTGGTGTCCTATTACTGTTTGTTGCCACATTTTTACTTTGCCTGTCCACAAAAATGAATACATATTAAGAGGATGATGAGAGAATCCTTTGGCATCATATAACTGTTGAGGAGTTTGGAATTTATATTGCAGCACATACTGATCTCACCTCAATCTGCACATGACACAGAGCAAAGCCACACCTACACAGACCGCCACTCCAGCCAGAACAGCTATCAATATGGTCCGGTCATGGGACATAGCTGTGATTGGAAGAACAACAATAAAAACGATGGCTTAGTTTGCGACAAATGTAATATCTTTGTCCATCCAAACAATCTCTGAACCTCTGATCGTTGTGTTAACTTGGATATGTGTGTTTCCTTATGTTTCATTATTTCCATTGATGAAATAATAGAGATGAGGCATACAAATTTAATAAAAAGTAAACCATGTATATTTAAAAAATAACTCAATTTAGGCTATGCAAAAAGGTTTCCATTAGAGCACAGCGCACGTTCAATGAATGAGTGTCTCGCAATAAACAGCTGGAAATTCCGACACTTTTTAAACTACATGAAACTTTACAGTGAACCATCAAATACCCCCTAGATTTAAGTGCCCATTAGTCTCAACATTTAGGGCCCGTCCCATTTCTCCCCCCTTAAAATTTCCACTTGGTTTTGATTGCCCTCAACATTGAAGCCCCTTCGACAAGGGAAGTGGAGGTGAAGATCTTTCCCTATGAATTGGGACACCACTATATGCAAATTAGCGTAGCGAACGTGCTCACCTACGTCACGCGCAGCGCCGACGTGTCTACCGGTAGTAGCCTGCTACTATTTTCATTCAGGAACATGCCCGTTCCAGCGGTCATTGTTGTGTGGGCTGTGCTGATTTATCTACGTCTGGTTAATCAACAAAGATATTCGTGTGAACGCCAGAACACACACCTTAAATATTGACGAAACTATCCAGATCAGATATATAACGTTATTTGATGGGCAGACTCTGTCAAAGCACTCAGCAGATATCATGAACATAGTCAGATAGCTTCGTGAGATATTTTCTAACATTAGTGTTCAAAACTCAACAGTCCATCAGATGTGAATCAAACTAACATATTCCAACATATTTCGAAAATTTAATATGCTTATTTACGAAAATATATGAAAAATGTGGCCTGGGTAATTTCATCTCCCACTTCGTTTTAAGCCTGCATCGGTCCTGGCTATATTTTGAGGGTTGATTTTAAGGGGAAAATAGCACTTCCCCTTGCTCCCTAAAGTAATGGGACACCCTAGCCCTACACATGCACGCGCAAAAACGAGGGTTAGGGCAAAAATCTAGGGGTAGGGGAGGTATTGGGACAGGCCCTTAAGCTATATAATAAAACATTCCAAAAGTAAATTAAATCCCAAACCAAACCTGCTTTTGATGGCCTGGTATGCCGCTCCAAACGAAACGCATGTCTCACAATAAAACACACAATGTAAGAAAATAAAGGTCTGCCTCGAATACAAGCCTGCCCCAAATAAATATCGGTGCTTTGCAAAGCTTAAGTAAATAGCAGACCCTGGACATAATTTGAGACATACGATGTCGACGCCTGGTGATGCTCTGGCCTTTGACTCCGCTGCCTCATTTGGATTGGATGTCGCAGATGCCGCTGTTAGCCAATGAAATTAAGCTGCACTTCAGGATGACTCCACTCGGACTCCACGTGCGTTCCCGAGCAACTTTTTCTTCTTCTTGTTACGTGGCAAGCAAGGTATGTGCATTATTCCCACTCTCTTAACTGAAGGACGACTCTCTTATTACAGAATATCCAATAAAAATCGACGTTGGTCCATGCGTCATTTCCATTGGAACTTGGCGCATGGTCAGAGCCGACTGGCGCTGGATCCGAACCCCAGTGTTCAATATGGTGTTGACTATAAATTGGCCGGATTTACTAGCCTAGCCTCCACCATTCATTTGTATGGAGGGCGGGACTTAGTCACTCTCTCCAGTTATATATAATACCTTGATGCTTCCAATCATGTGGATTTAAAGTGATACTCACATAAAACCTGGACAGGCACAGCAGAAGAGTTCTGTTGACCAATCCTATTGGCTGCTCGACAGAGATACTCTCCACTGTCCTCAGAACTGATCCTGCTGAAGGTGAGTGTGTTCTCCTTTCCTGACTCCAGTTCTACAGCCCCACTCTTCTTGATCCAGGTGTATGTGTGTACTGGTGGGGCAGCTTCACTCATGCAGGTCAGAGTCACTCTAGTTCCCTCAGTAATTTCACCAGATGGAGCAGACACAACTCTTGTGTTCCGTGGAGGATCTGGAGAAAAGGACAGAGGACCCAGTAAATTGTAAGAAGATTGTCTAGACATGTACCTGACATGTTCATTAAATAATTAAGTAACTGTGGTTGATTGAAAAGCACTCAAGTAACATAGCAATGAAAGCTAACCTCCCAATGATGTGGATTTACAGTGATACTCACACAAAACCCGGACAGACACAGCAGGAGAGTCCTGTTGGCCAATCGTATTGGCTGCTCGACAGAGATACTCTCCACTGTCCTCAGAACGGATCTTGCTGAAGGTGAGTGTGTTCTCCTTTCCTGACTTCAGTTCTACAGCTCCACTCTTCTTGATCCAGGTGTATGTGTGTACTGGTGGGTCAGCTTCACTCATGCAGGTCAGAGTCACATTACCTCCATCTGGTATTTCACCAGATGGATCAGACACAATTGTTGTGTTATTTGGAGGATCTGGAGAAGAGGACATATACAGTAGAAACAGTATGTGGTGAGTCAGCTTCACTCATGCAGGTCAGGGTCACTGGGCTTCCCTCTCGTATTTCACCAGATGGACCAGACTTAATGTTCTGGTGTGTTCGTAGGAGGATCTTGATAAATACAAATACATGTTAAATGCGAAGACTAAACTATAGCACTAATAAACAATAGAAAACGAATAACCAATAGGAAAAAAATATTTTATTAAACTCATATGGTTGTATATGGTTGGCTGTAGATCCATTGTACTAAAGCAATATGACACTTGTGGTTTTGGGGCCAGTAATAGCCTACAGTTGAAATAAAGTTGTGGCAACATCCTTATCAACACCACACCGATTCAAACCGTGGTTGATTGAAAGAGCACACAAGCGACATAAGGTCATTCCACGTCAATTCAACCAGGGCCCACAGGGCCCTGGTTGAATTGACGTGGAATGACCCTATGTCGCTTGTGTGTCAATGACTCCATAGCAATCTCAGCTACATTCCCAATTATGTTGATTTATAGAATTACTCACATAACACCTTGATTGACACAGCAGGAGAGTTCTGATGACCAATCGTATTGTCTGCTCGACAGAGATACTCTCCACTGTCCTCAGAACGGATCTTGCTGAAGGTGAGTGTGTTCTCCTTTCCTGACTTCAGTTCTACAGCTCCACTCTTCTTGATCCAGGTGTATGTGTGTACTGGTGGGTCAGCTTCACTCATGCAGGTCAGAGTCACTCTAGTTCCCACAGTTATTTCACCAGATGGAGCAGACACAGTTGTTGTGTTCTTTGGAGGATCTGGGTAAATACAAATGAATTGCTAACAGACAATACAATTACACCCTTACATCGATTACGATCCCAAAGTATCACGTTTGTACACTGAAATCAAATATCACTTTTATAAGACTGTGAACACACAGAGGTTACATTTCAGTGAATGTTACTAAAAGGATTTCTGATCACAGACTGTGGGCTATATCGTACACCAGGCACAACCTGGCACATTGCAGGGCCTGGCACAGTGCCCATCTTGATAACTACTCTGTTTGAGCCAAAACGCGTTGGTGCGTCAGTGTCCGCTCAATACAAGATTTTTTATCAGCAGAGTGTCTCGGGATCTATTGTAGCCTACCTTCATTCTCTTAAAGGGACACCAGGCAACGTTTTCGTGTTAATTACTCATCTTCGTAAATCGATATATGGTTAAATGACTCATTACAGGGCGAATGAAGACTCTCTAGCCCGACCCTACTGCCTGTAGGAAAAATATCCCGCTTGCAAGTTCAGTGTACCCTACCCGCCGACTGAAGCAGGATGAACTAGATGTACCGCAGAGCGGTACAAAATATGACTATATGATTCTAACTGTCTCACTAAATTGCATTATCCACACTCAATTCTCACTGGTATCTGCTAGACAACAATTACCAAAACATGATTAGTTCATAGATTTCACATGTAAAATTCATTTTATACAACCCCACCCCCATCTTGCCTGTTCATAATTCTGAGAAATTCTTGTGTGCATGTGTGCGTGTACATGTTTATGTTTATGTGTGTGGGGGTGTGTGTGTGTGTGTCTGTGTCATGCGTACAGTGGGCATCGCTTTCAAATGACCACTTCATTCGCGCATTACGCGGCGTGAAGCTGCGTGAAGCTTTAGTACCACTTTCAGCCACTGTGCGTCGCTCTGCCACTGTACATCGCTCTGCCTGCCATCCCTTCTGAAGCAGGATCTACCATTAAACATAATTGTTGCCGAGAGTAATCCCAGCCTACGAATTCAATAACAAAATAAATCATGCATAATTAAACATTACCTCGATTTAGGCTACTTGGGTATGGCTTAAGGCTTGACTACACGGTGGTAACGAAAATCGAAATTTGCTGTCTACATTATTGTCAGTGTTGGGGTTAAAGCAACTACGCAAATCAAAACAGTGGTGTGATAATTGAGCCAGTAGAGAAATAACTGTTCAGAATTAATCTGTAGCCTTGGGTAGGCTTCTGCAGAAAACAATGTTGTTGCCGATTTAATACTATCTGGCAACGTTTTTAACAGGCTACGCAATAGAGGCTTAGACAACTATGACCCACGTTTTGGTTTCGTAAATTAATTTGCCCTACTTCTTGACTGCAATGTAGTAGAGATTTGACAATTGATTTGTTTTATGTACAATAAACAAATACATCTGCTTTATGCCGCAGAATTACATTCATATTTGGCTGACTGCAGACGCGCCACTTCCCTCCCCATATTCCAAGATTAAGATAGTAGCCTATACAAAAAGCACTTCATACTATCATAAAAAAAATCGTTAAAACGAATAGCTATTTGCAATTTGACAAAACACTGGTCCTCATTTCGCGAATGCGAGGACGATATGAGCCTGTTGCATTTAGTTAGATGTCCGAGTCACGCATAATGTTTGAAAACCACTGGCTCGTAATCACAATAATTTAACACACGACAGTTGGATAGCCTACTTCATCATGTCCCCATGCCTACATTTTTGTGAGTAGCATAGAGATCGTTAAAAACAATAAAGTATGGCTCTCCGTTTGGGACATCGAAAACTTATATTTTTAATAGACTACCGTCGAATGGATGACGTCATTACTCATGCACGAGCTTGACTGAAGTGACCACCTTGATTGGCTGACGATTGTAACGCGGGAATTCCAAACACCTCTCTTCCGATGATGACTGACAGGTGACAGGTCGGAGAATGCGTGCGCTACACAAGTAGTGCGAAGGACGGAAGATGATTAATAACTGAATAAAAAGGCCTAGCCTAAATGAATAAAGAGTAAGGCAAAACAAATAGCCTAGTAGCCTAATGAAACATAGGCCCATGGATTGATGCAGTAGCCTACCTTTGCAACATTATTAAATGAATCTGTCACCATATCCAAAGATGAGAACATTTTAATTTGATTCACAATGAAACGTTACATTTCATTTACATGTTAACAATGAGTAGTTTTGGTTGTTGTTGGTGGCGTTATTGCATCCCTTTTATGAATGCAAAATTGTTCCCTCGCGATTGGAAGCTCCTGTTGCACATAGGCTACGCATTTCAAAACATCGCAACGTAAAATGCCACAAAAAAGCTGTTTATGAATAGGTCTTAGTGAGTTAGGAGTCCTAAAGTTAGGAGTGACACGCCCATTATTTTTAGGAGTTGCTCCTAAATTCGCCAGTTAGGAGCTACTTTTAGCCTTAAAATTCTTTGTGAATACGGCCCCTGAATAAAAAGGCCTAACCTAAATGAATCAAGGCAAAACAAATAGCCTAGTAGCCTCATGAAACATACGGATTGATTTAGTATCTTTGTAACATTATTAAATGATTCTGTTACTATGCCTACGTTTGCAAAAGAGAACATTTTAATTTGATTCACAATAATGTTACATTTAATTTACATGTTGACAATGATTAGCCTAGTTTTGGTTGTTGTTGGCGGCGTTATTGCATGTTAGTTATGCCTACAATGCAAAATTGCTTCCTCGCGATTGGAAGCTCCTGTTGCTGCATAGGATTTCAAAACACGGCAAAATTCTGCAGGTTTGTGATATAGGTCTGTGAGTAAGGAGTCCTCTTGACTTCTTTTAAGCTGTCAGAGGTGGGAAGGTGTGATTTTTTGGGGGCAGGGCCGGATTAACTGGGCACAAATGTCTGATGGCCCCCCTTCCCCCCAGCCAACGTGAATCGGGTGGTTAGTTAATAGGCCTATCGTGAAGATTTTTTCTGCCAAGGCACGAGAGCATCTGTGAGGCCAAGCCTCACCAAGTAGCTCGTTTGTTTACAACTAACATTCCATTTAATTAAACTGCTTTATAGGCTATGCCGAAATAGTTTCCAACATTTTGAATATTAGTGTCGGGTGAATTGACGTAGACATAAGGCCAAACATGCAAGCGCCAATCGTGCGCTCACGACAATCACGCCGTTAAACTTAAATAGGTTAACATCACTCTAAGTTCGCCTTCAAGCAAGGAAAACGATGATTTGAAGACATCTGTTTCGTTGGAACGGCAAGGGGTAGCAACAGGGCAACACAGAGACAGGCCCGATGGCAGGGCTGTTATGAGAGTATTAAAATATGGGATATTCTACGGGAAAACATTAAAACGGCAAGACAGCAGGGGAAAGTTAAAATACGTGATAAACATGGAAAAAGTTGGCATGCATTGTTTCGGTCCCCGTGCAAAAAAATAAACCGCTAATGAAGTAAACTTGTGACCATCAAAAATTGTTTATCGCTTGTAACTCCGTGATACCAGGATGTAACAGGAAGGCATTTGGCTGAGCAACGGAGGTTAATATGCTCTATGTTTTGTCCAAATGATGACTGTCTATCATCGTTGCACTCGGAGAAAACCGGAATGTTTCATTTGTCCCCGTTTCAATCGTCCCGGTTGTACCTACTCAAAACGCAGATAGAACCTTATTATTCTAAGGTAGCGAAATAGCGTTCAGCATGATTCATGCCCAATTAATTCCCCCTGTTAAAGTGTTCGCCTTTGTAGTTTGGTTTCGTGATAGCCTATGATAAACGGCTTATGGCCAAATATGTGAAAACGTTAAAATACAGTACGTGATAAACCCGGAAAAAGTTGACAGTGATTTTTTCATAATCACTTTGGAGGGTCATAGAAAAATGTATTGCTGGCGAGGGAGGGTCACGTCTTTTTGGACTAATGCTCCCAAAACTCCTCCAGTAGCCCCTTAAATAAATAACGAACAGTCCCTAATGAAGTAAACTTGTGACCATCAAAAATCGTTTATCGCCTGTAACTCCGTGATAACAGGACGTAACAGGAAGGCATTTGGCTGAGCAACGGAGGTTAATAGGCTATGCTCTATATTTGTCCAAATGATGTCTGTCTATCATCGTTGCACTCGGAGAAAACCAGAATGTTTAATTTGTCCTGCGTCTCTACGGCTGCAAACGGGATTCACTCGCAGTTAACCAAATATTTCTTTATTAGGGCAGGGCAGGCATATTTCTGGCTATTACATTATTTCTAAACCAGTCTGCTAAAGTCTGTAGTGAAGTCTGTGTAGGGTTTTCCAGGCTCCATTTCTTTTTACGAGACACCCTGCTCACTTGAGCCATCTACCGGTTGTTTGGGTTGTTGCAGCGTCTCACTGGAAAATACAAATTAAAGTCGCGTGATACCGCGTAATCCCACGCGCGGACCGCGAGTGAAGCTGGCCAAGTCGAAGCACTGCCCACTGTACATATGTCTACTGTGTGAGTATGTGTCATACGTATGATTACTGTGAATGTATGTGTGTGCGTGTGTATCTGTTTATGCACATGTGTGCACATGGAATGGGTTAAGATGACCCCTGGAGGCAAACATACAGAAAAAAATGGTCATCCTAGGCCCTACGGTTCTCAAGATATTCACAGAAAACTGTGTCTGCCCTACCCTCCTTTCAGGGGGTCCAGTCCAGCGGGGGGGGGGGGGGGGGGGGGGGGCTACAGATCAAAACAAAAAACGATGGTTCCATGCTATCCATGTGGGGGTACATGCCCACCTAGTTTCGTGTACCCCGGTCTTTCAGTGTCCCGGGAATCCTTGACGGAAATTTGGACATGCGAGAAAAAAAAAAAAAAAAAAAAAGCTGCGCGGCGGTCATAATTACATCCTCTACTAAACGCTAGCGATTGTTGCAAACGTGTGTATAATGGCAGAGCCGGTGAAAAAGCAGCGAAAACCCTTGACGGAAGATCAAAGAGTTTCAGACCGAGCGAAAGGGGAGTTTCTTAGAGAAAAAAGCATCATGCTTGCCTGGTGTCCCTTTAAATCCTATCTGCCCACTTCCCTTGAAGAGCACCTGAAACATTTGATTTACTCGTGGCCCACTGCAGCGCTCTCACATTTTTTCTCTACAACGCAAGGCTTGTTCTTATCTTAAGACTCTCCTGATGTCTCTGTTGAGGTCTTATGTGAGTTCAAAACAATAAAGGGAATGACAGCACTCTAATTGGTTTAAAGGATGTTACACTCAAAACACACCCATGGATGATTGAGAAACATAAGAACAACTCTTTTGAAAAATGTGCCAGGCGTCTGATCACAAAATCACACCGTTAAATTAGCGAATGTGGACTTTATACGCCCTAAATGTCCTTAAATCTTACATCTCTGATCAGGTGTTTCAGATGGCTAATTATAGAGCCTTGTATCTTTTATCTTGGTTTATAACGTTAGTTGTACTAACACATCACTTGGAGCCTGTAACGTGGAGATGGGAGACCCTCATGGCCTCTAACAGCACAGGTGTAATTGCCCTCATCTTCTCTGCTGACTAGGCGGAGCTGCAGCTGGTTGTTGATGTTCCTCTCTACAGGACGTCCATCTTTTCTCCAGATGAATGAAGGGCTTCCAGTCAGAGTGCAGATGGTTTTGCAGGTGAGCGTCACATGATCTCCCTCAGTCACTCTTTCTTCGCTAGTTGAAACAATCTGCAGATCTAAGACAAGTATGAATATGTATTTTTTCATATATAGATGGAAGTAATTTGACAGAAAGTATAATTATATTATTATTAGCATGTTGATCCAGCTTGTGTTACCAGCTTGTGTTACTTACCAGTTATTTTCAAAGAAATTCCTGGTATGCCTGTCATTTTCTGATTGTCTACATTGGTGGTAATCCTACAGTAATACTGATACTGTTGATCTGCTTTGGTTAGTTGAATCATGTTCAGAGAGCACTCCCTGTGTTTATTTTTACTGTCCAATGTGACCCTTCGCTTGTAAATTACATTTTTTGATAAATCAGAATTGACTGAGTACTCGTACTGGTTTGTCCAGAAAGCTTCTTTAACTCTAAGATAACTGGGGTAGGTGTAAGAGCAGGACATGCTAACGGATGATCCCTCCAGAGCACAGATGTGTGTAGGGCTGTATGTAACACGCCACTCTGGACCTCCTGCAACACAAACCAGATATGAAAGAATGTATTAGGCATGGTGTGTTTACATTCCTAAATGGACATATACTTTAACACATGTAGTTTCCATTCTGCCACCATTTTAGACTTGCTGCTCCATATTGAACTAACAGTAACAATTTGTCTAAAACTAATTTAAATGTGACAAATTAAGTTCACCTTTTTTAATGTCATGCATTTTGTTGTATCCTTGCTTTACTGTTGAATTAAGCATTGGAATCTAAGGATGAGACACATCAACACACCGTTCTCCTGCTGAGCACTTTTTTATTTGGTAACACTTTACTTGACATAAGAGTGACATGACACTGTCATGAACACATGACACTGTCATGACACATGAACCCTAATCCTAACCTCTAACCCTAGTCCTAACCCTTACCCCTAACTCTAAACCTAACTCTAACTTGTTATGACAAAAACCAAATGACACTTAATAAAATAAGTGTTATGTCATAAATGTTTATGACTTGTTTATGACACGTTCATGACAGTGTCATGTCACTCTTATGTCGATACTGTCAAGTAAAGTGTAACCTTTTATTTTATTATCTTCCCGATCTTCAATACATCTTCAATACACTTCAACATTCTAATGTAGTGTGACAATAGCACATACAGTGGCACGAAAAAGTATGTGAACCCATGCTTAAGTTGACTAAAAAGAGGAATAAAAACTCATCTTTTTGGAATTGATCTTAATGTCTTAATTCAAAAAATGAGGACAAATCTGACCTTTAAGGACACCAATTTTCTTTGTGAATGAATAATGTATTGTTAATAAATAAATGTTCTTCCTTAAAATACAGGGGCATAAGTATACACCCCTATGTTAAATTGCGATATATGGATCCAGGACACTATGCATCCTGATAAAGTTCCATTAGCCTTTGGAATTAAAATAGCCCCACATTATCACATACCCTTCACCATACCTAGAGATTGGCATGGCGTACTTTCCATACGATCATCTCTCAATGCTAATCAAACCAGCTATTAGGCTAACTGAAATAAAACCATACCAATATCTAGGTATGGTGAAGGGTATGTGATGATGTGGTGCTATTTTATTCAGAGTTAAATGTTGTCTGCACTTGTTGAGATTGTTGGGTACAATGCTCAGATATGTGTATGCCAGTGTCGCTCATGGCAGTCTTGTAGTCCGAGTCTTGAGCTACATTTGTTCTCTCCTGGACCATTGAGGTGATGAAATCAGGATGAGTGTGTGGCTTCCCGCTGGCCTGTGTAGCTTACTGATTGGTTGGACTAGGCCAAGAGTTTATGGTAGGGAAGATGAATCACCATGTGATGGCGTGTAGTGTTTCACTGTGGGAACTACATTTCTATTCTACATCAAAATGTTGTGCTAAAGTGTTAAATTGGGCTAGATTGATAAGTACGCAAATGTATTGGACAAATGCTTCAAACACATCTCCATGGAAGCTCAGCCACCGGGTTCTACAGTAGAGGCTGCCATAGACGGATGAAAGAAATTGAGCGTCAGCGTCAGTTCTGGCAGGTCAATTAGTCAAGGCGCTGCTGACCGCTATGGGCGTCAGCTTATCAGCTGTCAACGCCCTTCGCACTCCCCTCGCTTCTAAATGGCTACATCCAAACAGGGCGCCTTATTTAAAGCTGCTTTAGTTATTCCTAACTGCTTGCTGCTCGCATTTATGCAACCCACCTCCTCCCCTGCTCCACCCTGTCGTGTATAACATGGCATAGGCTTTTATGTCATAGTTGCTGCTCTGTTCATATGGGGGAATAGTTTAGCTCGCTCAGTCTTAAACTGTGTGAGCGACCCCTAATGCTGCTGCTGTCCCCAGGCTCACTGCTCTTTCATGGTGCTCATGAAAGGTCTGGGGACCCCTCTGAACAAAGCCATACCGCCAAATTTAATTCGTAATATATTCAATAAAATTTCCTAAAGAATTTGTATTGCCTGTGTTGTTCTTGACTTATGGACCTGACATAACTGGCTTAGATGAGTAAGAAAAAGTAAAATCACACTATCATGATAAGAAAAGGTAGAAATACAGATTTTCTGTTTGGCCCCCAGAAAAGGTAAAGATAAAGGATACTTAAGATACTCTGGATAGATTCAAGTACAATCCTCACAAAAACCGAAAGGGTTAATTAGAAATACAGTACCACATGACACTCACTTTTTTCATTTTTTTGAGTGTTAACACTATTAGTGAGCAAAGTAACATATTTTCCTTTAGACCTACATCTCTTCAATATCTTACACTTATATTGTCCACACACAGACATACCCCCACACACCTCCCCAGAGGACACTCACCTTTACAGAACCGCCAATGACTGTCATCATAGTTGTAGGTGGTGGCACACCAAAGGCCACGCGAGGTGCCCACAGTGGTGCAGTCTCTATACTCCTGGCCCCCATAGCGGAATGGGAACACACAGGGTTCCGCTGAGGCTGTGCTCACAGTCACCATAGAAACTGCAGCAGAACACAGAGAGATGGCAGAGATGAGATTAGTAAGCAAAGTAGAAAGTAGAAAAAAGAGGAAGTTTCTCTCTCTCTAAACATTTGTGCTTACAACTAAAAAAAAAAAAAAAAATTGCTGACATGTTTTGAGCAGAAATAACTGTTACACTGTCTTATGTCAGCCATTCAGACGTGGACAGTAATTTGCTTCTTACCAGAAATCATGATTAACTGGAGCAGGGTAAGAAAATGTGATGTATGTGTCATCTTCCCGCCAGTTCGCTGTGAAATGCAAACACTTAACAACCCAACTTGTGCACACTTGCGTTCCGTTACTACATTCTGGTGGGTTTGGGGTGTGTACTATGGTGTATGCCTTGCCGCTAACCATCATTTCATTGGCTCCTGCCTTGTGTTGCTGTCGTGCAGTTGGTGCAGCAGAAGTTGAACATTTCTCAAGGTTTTGACAGAAGTAACGGAAGCAAAGCAATGCAACAAAAAACACAATGCACTTTGGCAACAGATGACACCAATGTACAGTGAAGGAGATGCGTCTCCAGCACTGCATTCAGCACAAGTGTGTGTGAACACTGCCACACAATCAATTTACAGTTTTCCCCAGTCACTTTGGTGCATTTCTCAAATGATCATTAACATGTGCGCAACAGTTAGTGCATTTCTCAAAACAATTAGAGCAAACTGCACCGCATAATGTGATAGAATTCAGAAAACCACTCTATATCTCTCTTTCTTCCCACTTACCTGTCTTGTGAGGTAAACCATTCAACCAACCGCAACAGTCATCAGTCATCCTTGTGTTTGGCCCTCACATCTGAAGTTCCATCCCTATGACTGCCCTACCATCGCCTGTTGCTGTTCTGTTGCCCGGACTCCTGACCCGCGCAGCCTAGCGACCCATTACTTGCCCTACGACAACTCCTAATCCCTATGGACAATTCATTCCCTACACTGGACTATTTGAACTTTCTGACACTAAATAGGATTCATGCATTATCATACTGGGTGTGTAACCATCCAACCTCTTTCTAACATATACCTCAGGTGGCTTTAAACATCATGTTCTATTCTCTACACCTAACTAACCTTTTCATTTATCATGTATACAGACTTTACTGCCCTGTAACTGACTCTAGGCAGATGGGTCAGGCCCTTGAGTCGTGGATCTGCTCGAGGTTTCTTCCTATATGTATCTCCAATTCTAGGGAGTTTTTCCTCACCACTGTTACTCATGGGCTCTCTCTGGATGTTTAACACTCTGTAAAGAGCCATGAGACATGTGTAATGTTTTGGCGCTCTATAAGTGAAATTAAATTGAACATGTTAGGAAACAAATCTACATAAGCATTTATTTATGACATCGATACCATTCTCCTTTGCCATGAAAAAACATAGAGCACCACAGCAAGGGACTCCATCTACTGGTCAAGCAGTGACACTGCAGTAGTGTAGAAACATTCATGTGCATGACATGACAGTGCATAGTTAGTTTGTTATCCAAATATAGAATCTATATTTGAATATTCCAACATTGTGAATTAGGCTGATATGTTTGTGATATGTATCATTCACAAGAAGGTTTGAACTGAAAAGGCCTTATGTGTCCATGGCACAGTGTCCAAGCCTACTGCTTGTGTTATCTTAGATCTGACCACTTCCTCTTAGAGAAAACAGTGTGAAAATGTTTCTCATGCAAAGGTCAAAAGTGCTGACAGGACAGAAATGATCTTTTATTCTTAAGCATAGCAGACAAAACAGTTGTAATATACAATATGCTTGAGCTATATGGTTCTTAATATATTTTATCATTATTTATTAGTAACATTCCATTGCATTCACATCTAAAAACAATGAAAATGGCATTTCCCAAGTAAGTTAATGTCTTCAGTAAGACACTACTGAGCATTCTGTGATATCAGATGAAATTTCAGATAATACAGTATATCAGATTATCCGAATAGATAAGCATACTTAAAATTTAGCAAAACAACATTTACAAACTCACTTTCAGATCTCCCCGATGATATAACCATAACCTCACTAGTCCTAGATATCTACTGAAAATAACACACATTGCAGTTTTGTTGGGCACAACTACAAGGATAAGATGCACTCTGCTTTATATTTCTAGGTGAAAACAGAAGAGACTGCAGCTAGGATTGTCATCAGTTTGTGATCAACTTAGTTTTTATGGCTGTTGGGGTTCAGGGTTTGGTAAACTGCATCAGGTTGGGTGGTGGTGGGGTGCAGGCTCTGATAGACTGCATCAGGTTGGGTGGGGTTGGGGTTCAGGCGCTGGTAGACTGAATCGGGTTGGATGGTGGTGGGGTGCAGGTACATCTGCACGCTGTTGCCATGGTTTCCATCCTGAGTATAAATAAAACAGGGCTTAAAGTGAAGGAAAAAAAATCCTAAACCTGAATTTAGTAAATACTAGTAAATACTGTCGACAATATACAGTATGTCCCTCCCTACTCTGCTTTTGATTGGCTAAACACATTTGTTAGATTGAAAGCGACAGCTGCCATTTGTAGGTGAACTCAGGAAAACGAGAGCTGCCATTTGAGCAGTATCTCGAAACAGCAAAAAATTATAACCCTCATCCCAAATGATTTCCCAGTATGGATTACAATGAAATGAAATGACTTGTGAGGTTGAGTTGAGCATATGTGTGACCGTGACCAAAAAGTTCAGCTGAATATACAGTGGCTATGATGAAATCAGCACTGCAGGACATTACCTGAGCATTTTCTTTTCTTGTCTTATTTTTTCTCCTGCAATGCAAATCAAGAAATAATGCACTGTGATTCAAGTACTAGCCCTTTAAGCATAGGAACCTATTATTCTGAAGATTAGATGGACTGAGTAGATGGACTAGAAAATGTACTCACTGGACATGGAAATTATTCATTTCAAGTATAAATAAGAATTAAGAGTTTTACCCCGAGATCACATTGGGCAACTCACTAGCTAGACAAGTAGCCTGTATTATTGTTAATATCGTGCCATCAAGTGGGCTGCAGAAGTTATAAGTTTGCAACCTCTGTTGTAAACTCTTACGCAACATTCAGACAATTATGTTTTATTTGTATTTAACATATATTTTTAATAATTTCAAACAAAAAAACATGCTTGCAAAGCAAAGCAATACTCAACAGTACTGCCTGCCATATAAAATGGACGTTGGTCTACATTGGTTCCATCATTGATAGTAAATATGTAGTACATCACAAGATAAGCCTCTTTTTTCGAAATTAGAAAAAAAGAGGAAGTTTATCTCTCTCTAAACTGTAGACAACAAGCATGTCAGAACTAAAAACTAAAACAATTAACACTGCTGATATGTTTTCATCAGAATTAACTCTATCTAATGCTAAACATTCAGAAATATCTGTTACTCTAATATCAGATATTGAGAAAATGTGAAGTTTGTGTCATTTCCGAGCCAGTTAGCTGTCAAATCTTTCAAACCTTTCATTACACAATCAATTTAATGTAGCAATTAAAGCATAATGCATTCATTTATTTGTATTTATTTTAGATAAATAATATAGCATTTTGCAACAAAAAAAAATGATAATAATTGTACAGTGTAGTTACCATGACTAACTGCTGTTAAATGGCGTCCTGTCTTGTCTGGAAAAGAAGAACACTAAAGCGGCACTGAGCTCTTATGCACCAAGAAGCAGCACTTGTGGTTTTAACACAGTTAAATATACTGGACTAGATGCAGCCAGACTGATATTATGACAGTGTCCCATCTTCCTCATTTGTCATTTGGGTTCTACATCATTGTGCTGTTACTTTTGATCATCTTCATTTATAATATGGGAGTTACAATATGTGGGACTTACTTTGTATTTTATTGGAGTGTTGCCGTAATCATCAAATCATATATTCTTTCATGATCATATCAGATGCAGACTCACAGATCACACAGTTTTTTCTAAAGTGACTTTCCTTCAGTCACTACTTGTGTAATTCATAACACAGAGCTCACAGTAACAGTAACAACAAACAGTCTTAACAGAAATGCATAGTGAGTATTTCACCAAGTAAATCCATGTAACTATTAGTTTGTGCAATGCCATAAAATAGAGCTCTCAGTAACTACAAAGGGCTCCATCTACTTGTCAAGCAGTGCCACTGAATTGGTTTGCATTACATTGTAATACCACTGTGTTCCTTTTACTTATGCACAGTGAAGCTGTTACAGAAAGCACCAAAGCTTAAGCTGTGGTGATGTTTTGTCATTTTAGCATGTGTGTTAAGGCTTAAGGAGAATTCCAGCCATTTTTCACATGGATCTCCGTTTCTCAAGGTCATCGAGTACAGCATGGGGGCCTATGAACATGCTCCTAGAGTGTAGCACTGTAGCTCCCTGGCTACTTTAGCTGTTGGATGCAGCAACTTGAGCTAGGTAAAACTGATTATTTCAGGGTTTTTTATTTTTTATGACGGTACTCGATGACCTCGAAACTCTAACTCTAAAATCTATTTGGAAAAAATGCCGAAATTCCCCTTTAACACTGAGGCATTCTGTTCCATGAGACCAAATAGCTTGTTTAGCTTTAGATCTGACCACTTCATCTTTAGAAGAAAAAAAAGGTAAGAAAACGTTTCTGATGCACAGGGGACACTGTTTTAAGGACAGTGTGTGTGTGTGTGTGTGTCTGTGTGTAAAAGAGACATCTAAAGGACATGAAGCAAGGCCGTAGTCATGATGTCAACATTGGGGGGGGGGGCGGCAAATCTGTGGTGGGGTCTGAGGGACCTCCAAACAGAATTTCAATACATTTCCTACCATGCAAAAATATTATTAAAATCACAAACAAGTCGTTAGTTAAGTCAGTCAATTAGGATATTCCAAACTTTTGACGGACATAGGCATGGCATGGATGGATTATGAACCCCTGGGCACAGATGCCCCCCCCCCTCCTCCAGATAGAGAGGTCCTAAGGCATTCTCCCACGGAATTTGTTAAAAAATACCCTTTAAATGATGACTTCTGTCTATCACCGCCAGTGCATTTAAACGTTTTTTCCAACTTGTGTGCCGTCGCCAAAATTGATTCCTACGTTTTGCCTGCATGGATGCGCGAATGAGTGTGCATCTAAATAATATGCAAGATGCAACAAGCATTTCTAAGAGGCCTATAAACAGGGTAATTCCTGGCATTAGTACTAGCATATGAATGCATTATTATGACCGCCGCGCAGCTAGTTTAGTAGGTTTAGTCAGAATATTTTTTTTTTTTTTTTTTTTTTTCTTTTTCGCATGTCCAAATTTCCGTCAAGGATTCCCGGGACACTGAAAGACCGGGGCAGACGAAACTTGGTGGGCATGTAACCCCATATGGATAGCATGGAACCATCGTTTTTCGTTTTGATCTGTTGCCCCCCCACTGGACTGCACCCCCGAAAGGAGGGTAGGGCAGACACAGTTTTCTGTGAATATCTCGAGAACCGTAAGGTTTAGGAGGACCATTTTTTTTTGTATGTTGATCTCAAGGTGCCATGTCAACCCATTCCATAACCACTCATTTTATGTATAGCGCCACCTAGTTAAACACAAAAAAGTAAAAATGAGGTGTTGTAATCGCAGGTATCTGTGACCTAACATAGTCAAAACTGCATGAAATTGGAAGTGTAGGATCATTATGACACCCTCTGAATGCACGCCAAGTTTCATGGAATTCCGTTCTTGGGGGGGCCACACAATAAATTAATTTATGTTACTATACACCAACTGGCCTGTAGGTGGCCGGAGACAGTTTTCTGTGAATATCTCGAGAACCGTAGGGCCTAGGAGGTCCACCTTTTTTTGTATGTTGGTCTTAAGGGGGCATGTCAACCCATCCCATTACCACTTATTTCATGTATAGCGCCACCTAGTTAAAAATTAAAAAGCAAAAAATTAGGTGTTTTCATCACAATATATCTGGCTGACATGGTCAAAACTGCACGAAATTGAAAGTGTAGGATCATTATGACACCCTCCGAATGCATGCCAAGTTTTGTGAACTTTCGTTCATGGGGGCCTTATATTAAAATAATTTATGTGTACATTTAGTGACCGTAACCCCACATGGATAGCATGGAACCATCGTTTTTCGTTTTGATCTGTAGCCCCCCCACTGTACTGGACCCCCCGAAAGGAGGGTAGGGCAGACACAGTTTTCTATGAATATCTTGAGAACCGTAGGGCCTAGGATGACCAATTTTTTCCGTATGTTTGCCTCCAGGGGTCATGTTAACCCATTCCATGTGCACACATGTGCATAAACAGATACACACGCACACACATACATTCAAAGTAATCATACGTATGACACATACTCACACAGTAGACATACTGTATGTACGCATGCATGCACAGGCACAAACACACATACGCATGGCAAATACACAAGCACGCACACACACACACACACACACACACACACACATAAACATAAACGTGTACACGCACACATGCACACAATTCAAGAATTTCTCAGAATTATGAACAGGCAAGATGGAGGTGGGGTTGTATAAAATGAATTTTACATGTGAAATCTATGAACTAATCATGTTTTGGTACTTGTTGTGTTGTTTACAACAAAAAGCCTGACACTACAGAAGCTATACATTTAGATTTCGCTATTACATCTGTACAAGATATTGACAGCGCAATAACTTAAAAAAAAAAAAAATCAGAAATCATCGTTAAGGTGTTTGTTGATGGAAGCGTAAAGTAAGACGCAGCCCGGCTGTAAGAATCGTATTCATCCTCCATGCATTGTCCTTCTATTTCTATTATATCGGATTAAGTATCCTGTATTGTTAACGCCCTCTCTCCCCTTACTGGCGATTGCAAAGATCACAACAAATATCATATCTTGTAATTAAAAGAACAAAATGACTACAATTTAGGGTCTGTGACTTTTACTAACATCCCCTTGACATGCTATTATCCTCTGCAGTTATTATTCAATGGTGATGTATGATACATACATTTTCACCACTGGGGCCGTGGGGCCAGATGGTGGAGTAGTGACCATCATCCTCTGCTCCTCCTGCAGTCTGTGTGGGGCCGTGGGGCTGGATGGTGGAGTAGAGACCATCATCCTCTGCTCCTCTTACAGTCTGTCCGAATCCTTGAGGCTGGACGGTGGAGTACTGGACATCATCCTCTGCTCCTCCTGCAGTCTGTGTGGGGCCGTGGGGCTGCATGTTGGAGTAGAGACCATCATCCTCTTGAGCTCCTGCAGTCTGTGTGGGGCCGTGGGGCTGCATGTTGGAGTAGTGACCATCATCCTCTTGAGCTCCTGCAGTCTGTGTTGAGCCGTGGAGCCAGATGGTGGAGTAGTGACCAGCATCCTCTGCTCCTTCCACAGACTCAGCACTAGGGGGACCAGCAGCTCTGCTCCGACCACCGGACCTCGGGACATTAATGCTGGAGTGCTGACCATCATCCTGGTCCTGGCAGAGCGGAAAAAAACTTTAGTGTTAACAAAGTCATGAGAGGTGTGTGTTTTAAACTAAAAATGCTGGACAGAAACGTTGACGTGTTGCCAGAACACCAACCGTATGGACCCCAGAGCGATAGCACAAAATCAATACGTCTTACAAGGCGAAAACGCAGAAAGGCTAGATTCAGCGCTAGCTATCAAGGTAATCTCTCTGATCTAGAAAATATGATTAGACAAATTAGGAAAGAAACTGACCAGGAATTGAATCGTAATGTTAAACCAATGACCTTGCAACCTACTCTTGAATTAAGTTCACCTGAAAGCGTGGAAGTGAATGAATGTGTTGAAGCAGATGTTGAACAATGTGCAGGATTACTAAACCAGATCACCCTGACCTCAGAAATAGTTGATGATTATTGAATGTGAATAAAAGAATGGAAAAAGAACCATAACTGCAAACAATGACCTCATTACAAGTATTTTAGTAGCCTGACCTTGTAAAGTCTAGGGAATTATGCATGTAAAGAATTGTATGTCTCAAACTGTGAAATGGGTAAAGTGCCTTAAACTGTTTAAATGAATGTATTCAGATTGCATTGTGTGAAGAGTTAATGCCATAAGTGTTTGTAACCTGTAAGAATGTAACCGATCTCTCTTGATGACTGTAAAAGTGTATGTTGCTAAATGTAATGTGTCACATGGTTATAATTGCCATTGAATGTAAACTGTTTGTGTAACCTCTGGAAACTATCTGTAAACCTGAATGTAATGTATCATCTCCGAAATGTAACCCGGAGAAGTATGTTAATGCATGTCAACTTAAATTGTTGGTTAAGATCAGTGACTTCTAGAATGTAGTAGCTATCGTGAGAATTTTCCCAGCTACCGTGAGAATTTTCCCAGCCATCGTGGGAACTTCTAGAAGGTTCTAAACTGTCGTGGGAAAATAGGATTGATTTGTCTCAGGAATGTGTGGGGGAGGTCAAGTCCACCTAGTATAAATAGGGGCCGAACTAAACGATCGGGGCTGCTTCTTCTTTTTTTTCTTCTACTGCTACGTGCTTTTTGCTGTTATGCTTGATTGTCAGGATTCGTTGTCCGTACTTCGTTGAGAAGCCAAGTGTTGGAACTTTGTGCCAGGCTGAAGCCGCGGACGTAACTCCGCACCACCTGTTGCCGGGATCGCACTGCTACTCCGACAGTGAGAGACTGCAGAACGATAATCAGCGGATTTTTCCCTTTTTGAGGACTTACTCTTTTTTTCCTTAAATACCCTTTTTCTCCGTTGGTGGATTTACTATTGTATTCTCTTCTCCATCTGTGGATTACTATTTTTTATTGTACTCTCTTTTGTGGATTACTCTTTTTATATGTTCTACAACATTGTAGCCTGCAAGTGGATATTACGACGCATTTTGTAACATCACCAAAGTGCTGAAAAGTAAAGAACTCATTTAACCTTGGCATCCAATTCTTCAAGCAGTATTTTTGTCTTTTCTTGGTTTTTCTACGAATTCCAGCAGGAGGGTAAGATAACTGGTTTCTTCTGTGGTTATTCATCTGCTCTGTCTAAGACTTGGGTTAGTTGGACTAATAAAATCTCCATCCTTATAAAACCTGAGCAAGAAGTAGCCTATAACCTGTGTCTCTAGATAACTTCTAGGGTCAAACATCTTCGCACGTTAGCCAACTGTTCGAGACCTAGGCGTAGTCGCTCCTTATTTCATAAACATCTCAATAAATCCACCACGGAAAGCCTGATCAACTTCCAAGGGGGATATTTAAAATAGGAGTAATTGGTTATCTGCGCCGCAGAGGGAAGACGTGCGACTTCACTCGACAGTAGGTCCCTGCTATCTACAATAACCTCAAGGGAGGTATCGTGGGTCTTAACTGCCTAGGCCTGGGGTTATGTCTGAGAAACGGCTGACGTTGACTAGGTTCTGGGGGTTACCTGCAGGGGGCAACACAACGTGTGGGTCAGATAGGTAAGATAAAATGAGCATGGCAGGAAGATACATCTCACCACTGTGTCTATTGCCAGTGTCCTTCTAGTGTTCCGCTTAGATGATCTGCAATGCAAACAAAAACACAAGTCAAAACCTTCAACAAAAGTCACTTTACGGCAGTAAGCTGTTGAGGTGCTGTTCTCCCATCACATCCTCCCTCATGTGATCTCCTCACCTCAGCCAGTAGAGGACACACAGGAGACCCACAACTCCACAGACTGCCACTCCAACAAGAGCTGCTATCACAGGACTCTGGCCCACAGCTTAGATTGGGACAAGATACAATTATTAAATAGCAAACTGACTGACTTGACTTTAGAGTAGTTGCTGGTTTGTCTGCACTGGAGATGAGAGACAGAAATGCATGTGGTGAATATACAACAGCTATTAACATGATGCCACCTCAGTGCCAATAAGCCACACTTTTGGATTTGTTACAGTATGTGTTTCAGTTTGTAACGAGCGGGTATTGTCGATGAAACACACGGTATTGCACCGCAGAGCTCCGGGAAGTGATGTCGCCTTCACTATACAATGGTCTTGTTGTGGGTAGCAGCATGACTCTTTTAGACAAAGTATATTAGGTACCCCCTCAGCACTAACTTTGGACCCAGCATGCTTAAAATAGAAGAACAGAGTTGTAATGTGTAGCTTAGTCATGACATTGACAGGCACAGCGGGAGAGTCCTAATGACCAATCCTATAGACCCTTTCAACTAGGTAAACAAAAACAATGCTTGAACGTTCTATTTGGGCCCCAATCTACTTCCTCTGCATTAAGATAACATATGGAATGTTAAAAAGGAAGCCTTGTGGGGCCAACTATGATGCTGATAATGGAACTCTCTTGAAAGGGTCCTATTGGCTGCCGACAGAGATACTCTCCACTGTCCTCAGAACTGAGAGTCCTGACTGTGATCAGAGGTCACATAAATGGCTAAAATGATTTCTGATCACATGGACCCAGTATGCTTTAAATAGAAGAACAGAGCTTTAAGGCCTACGCACACGGCTGACGACGTGATGGTGATTTATGGCAGGCGACCGGCAAAATGGAATAGAATCTATTGAAGTGAATGGTGCAACGCAAACAGGAAGTGGAACGACAGGGCGACCGTCGCCGTCGCTTGACCCCTTTATATTTTTCAGGGTGTTTTTGATACGTCATAATAGAAAACAGCTGTCTGGCCACTGAATCAATGGGTGATCAGGGTGATCTGTACAGCAGTGTGTGTAGTAAAACGATTACAGAATTCCACCTTCGCATTTGACTGTCGCATTGCTCACCGTGTGAGGTGAATGACAACCTTCTGTGATCCCAAAACATCATGGTAATACACTGAAATCACTGTATATCACTTACAGCTGACAGAGGTCACATAAATGGCTAAAATTATTTCTGATCACAGACTGTGTAATAATAGGTGCTCAATAGTTATACTTACACATGATGTGGAGTCTGCAAGGTGGAGATGGGAGATCCTTATGGCCTCTAACAGCACAGGTGTAGTTGCCCTCATCTTCATATCTGACTGGGTGGAGCTGCAGCTGGTTGTTGATGATCTGCTTCTTCTCTACAGGACGTCCATCTTTACTCCAGACGAATGAAGGCCTGCTGTTCGGAGGACAGGTGTTGACGCAGGTGAGAGTGACGTGATCTCCCACCTTCACTTCTGCTCCTTTTCCAGATGAAACAATGTGCAGATCTAGGAGTATGGATATCGAAGTCACTTAAAATAATAAAAAAAAAAACATATTACTTTGTCTGTGCTAATTTGCAATTTAGAAGAGAAAACAGTCATTGATACCTGTGACATTTACCACAACTCCAGGTTTGCCTATCCATGTATGCTTCCTGGTGGTAATCCTACAGTAGTAATGATGTGTATCTGCTTTGGTTAGATTAGGTATGGACAAAGAACACTGACTTGTCTTATCTTCACAGTTCACCCTGACTCTTTTTTTATAGCCTGTTATCGTTGTCAAATCAACAGGATCATGAGAGTCTTGGTTTATCCAGAACACTTTTTCAACTGTAAGATCACTGGGGTAGGTGTAAGAGCAGGACATGGTGACTGATGATCCCTCCAGAGCACAGATGTGTGTAGAGCTGTATGTAACACCCCACTCTGCACACAAACATCCTGCAACACAAACCAGACACAGGAAGTGTGTTATAGAGAGGATGTATAGATCAGTGTTTCCCATATGTTGACTTATTTGTGGTGCCCCTTTGATTTTTTATGTTGTTCATCCTGCAACACAAACCAGACACAGGAAGTGTGTTAAACATGGAAATGGCATAAGACATAGGACGTGCATTAGGATGGATAGATCAATGTATCCCATACATTGACATATTTGTGGCGCCCTGAAAAATACTCAAACAAGTTGTGGGTTCAATTCCCGGCTTTCAGCAATTGAACCAGATATGTAGAACTAGGGCAGATGACAAAAGAACATTTTTCAGGATATATCAGATCTAAATTGAATCAGGGCATCAGCAAGCATAGAGCAAAGGCCCACATCAGCAAGCATAGAGCAAAGGCCCACATCAGCAAGCATAGAGCAAAGGCCCACATCAGCAAGCATAGAGCAAAGGCCCACATCAGCAAGCATAGAGCAAAGGCCCACATCAGCAAATGCACATGCAAATGCCCACATCAGCAAGCATAGAGCAAAGGCCCACATCAGCAAATGCACATGCAAATGCCCACATCAGCAAGCATAGAGCAAAGGCCCACATCAGCAAGCATAGAGCAAAGGCCCACATCAGCAAATGCATAGAGCAAAGGCCCACATCAGCAAGCATAGAGCAAAGGCCCACATCAGCAAGCATAGAGCAAATGCCCACATCAGCAAAGGCCCACATCATGCAAAGGCCCACATCAGCAAAGGCCCACATCAGCAAGCATAGAGCAAAGGCCCACATCAGCAAAGGCCCACATCAGCAAAGGCCCACATCAGCAAGCATAGAGCAAAGGCCCACATCAGCAAATGCCCACATCAGCAAAGGCCCACATCAGCAAGCATAGAGCAAAGGCCCACATCAGCAAGCATAGAGCAAAGGCCCACATCAGCAAGCATAGAGCAAAGGCCCACATCAGCAAAGGCCCACATCAGCAAAGGCCCACATCAGCAAAGGCCCACATCAGCAAGCATAGAGCAAAGGCCCACATCAGCAAATGCCCACATCAGCAAGCATAGAGCAAAGGCCCACATCATGCAAGCATAGAGCAAAGGCCCACATCAGCAAAGGCCCACATCAGCAAGCATAGAGCAAAGGCCCACATCAGCAAGCATAGAGCAAAGGCCCACATCAGCAAGCATAGAGCAAAGGCCCACATCAGCAAGCATAGAGCAAAGGCCCACATCAGCAAAGGCCCACATCAGCAAATGCACGTTACATGTATCCCGACGTCATCATCACATCATCACTACAGCAAGATTCTTTCTCTGACCCTTTCTGACTGATAATACAAATTGATAGTAAAGATAACCACACACACACACACACACACACACACACACACACAGAGAATAGGGTTGATTTTATAAAAAAAAATAAACAGGGGAAATATGTCTTCATCTACATCATTTATAACAAGCGTTTAAACCATAAAATTGCTGAGATGCTTTAATCACACGAATAACTGTATGTACATAACAGTATGTACATGCACTCAAACATGACATCTTTCTTTCTCTCCGCCACGTAAGATGGGCATTGGTCTACACTGGTTCCATCATTGATAGTAAACACACACACACACACACACACACACACACACACACACACACACACACACACACACACACACACACACACACACACACACAAACAAAGGCACACACACACAAACACACTTTTAAAAATAAATAAATAAATAAATAAATAAAAAAGGAAGTCTCTCTCTACGTCATTTACACCAAGCCTCAAAACCCAAAACTATAAAATGGACAATGCTGAGATGTTTTGATAATAAATAACTGTCTGTTTAATGTCAGATATTCAGTTTTGAAAGTATGTTGCTACTTACCAGGAATCATGATCAACAGGAGCAGAGAAAGACAATGTGATGTTTGTGTCATCTTCCAACCAGTTAGCTGTCAAATGCAAACATCTCATTACACAGTCAAGTTCATCCATAAAAGAAAAGTCAAGTCAATATTTATGGATTTGAGATAAATAGAAAATCACTAATAATTGCCAGTGTAGTTACCGTGTCTAGCTAGTGTTGAATGGTGTCCTGTCTTGTTAGGAAAAGTAGAACTCTAAACCAGCACTGAGCTCTTACCCCACAGTTAGCAGCACATGTGGTTTTAACAGTTAAATATACTGGAGCTGCAAAAGCGTCAGACTGCATGATGTCACGCTAGTGTACCGTCTTCCTCATTTCTCATTTCGGTCATGTTCCACATCACTGCAGTTACTGAGTTATTTATGGGAGTTATATATGGGAATTATAATATGGGAATTATATTTGGGAATTATATATGGGAATTATAATATGGGAATTATATATGGTAGTTACGTATGGGAATTATGTATGGGAGTTATGTATGGGAATTATATAATGGAGTTATACTATGTGGGACTTTGATATTTTCTATTTTGCATTTTGTTGGAGTGTTGCAGTAATGAAATCAGATCTTATCTATTGGTCATATCAGATGCAGACTTACAAATCTCACAGTTGTTTCTCAAGTGTGAGTTCCTGTAGATCAGCTTCATGTATAATTGTATAATCTATGTGACTTATAATATATGTATACAGTACATTTATATAATATTTTTAATGTTGTATACGGTAATACTTTGGATTGCAGCATTTTATTCAAATTTATTCAAGTTTCATGGTCAGATGCAGACTCACAAATGTCACAGTTGTTTCGAGTGGCTTTCCAACCACGACTGTGTGTCAGTATTCCGTCATAACAGCAATGCATGGTGGCCATTTCAGTAAGTAAATCCATTTAACTTATAGTATTTTCATAAAACAGAGCTCTCTGTGCTTCCTTCAAAGCCACCAGGAGGCAGCAACAGCAAATGGCTCCATCTACTGGTTAAGCAGTGACACTGAATTGCTGAAGAGAGACACTGTCATGCACTGTAGTATTACTGTATCACATTTTATTAGGGGTTAGAAAGTGTTTTTCATCATTTACCCTCGGCATTTAACCCATCTAAGATGATTTCTATTATATGCATTGTGTGCACACATGCATAGAATCACTAGGAGCACACTCACTCACAGAGTAGTGGGTAGCCCTTGATACGATATGGCAGCAACTCCTGTTGTCATTCCTGCACTAAGGACTGTTGTTGCCATAGTGACATCAGCAGCTCCTCCTTGTTCCTCTTTTGACCACAACCTCAAACCTCTCTTCTGCAGGGGTCACTCACGTTGCAAGAGAGTGTACTCAACATTCACTTCTGCAGGGATCACTCTCAATACTAGAGAGTGTCTACAAACCTGACTTTTGCACAGGACATTTACAACACTAGGGAGTGTCCACAAACCTTCTTTCTGCTGGGGTCATTGACAATACTAGAGAGTGCCCATAAAACCCAATTCTAGGAAAACTCCACCGTTTTTAAAATGGGTAAGGCTATTTGCACCCCTTGTACAATTAGCAATGTATGCTATTCGTACCCTGGTGCAATAAGAAGTGAATTCTATTCGTACCCCGGTGCACACAGCAATGTGTCCTATTAGTACCCCGTCTGGTACAAATATCAATGTATGCTATTCGTACCCCGGTGCACACAGCAATGTGTTCTATTAGTACCCCGTCTAGTACAAATATCAATGTATGCTATTCGTACCCCGGTGCACACAGCAATGTGTTCTATTAATACCCCATCTGGTACAAATATCAGTGTATACTATTTGCACCCCTGTGCATTTATTCTGGCATATTGATCACACAATGTAATAATATATATTTTTTTTTTTAAACAAGCAACATGTTTTTTTGTTGTCACGTAACAGGGTGTGAATAGACACTCTGAATAAGGTATGCTGTTTGCATCAATGTACAGTTAGAAGTGAATGCTATTTGTACCCTGGTGTTTATAGTACTGTATGCTATTTACACCCTGGTGCATAGCTAATTGTTGCAATCAAAACATCCGTTTGAGAACCGATTTCTTGTTCAAATTGCGCGCCTTCTCTCCAGAGACGTTGGTACACATGCACATTCACTCTGCCAAAATGCATCACACGGGAATCAAACCCCAGTCTCCCACATGCTAACCCTTGTCTGTGACCACAAGCAAATGGTGTTTGCAGGTAAACTTATAGTTTATAGGCCTGAACGTCATATTCACGAAATTTCTGTAAACTAACAAACTGACGGTTTTATGTGTTTACTGAACCAAGATTATGAAAATAAAACACAACTTTTCAAAACTTAATCTGAACAGATATTAGTGCCGAAACCTTTCAGAATTCTTCACTTTCTGCTGACAAAAAAACTAATATCCGACATGTTTTTTGTGCACGTGAGCAACGTCTTTTTGTTGTTATGTCACAGGGTGTGAATAGCTCAGCTGTGCGGCCAAGGCTATTCGTACCAGGGGTGTAAATAGACACTCCATTTTAAAATTGGGTTATTCACTGTCTCCCCTAGAATTAGATAAGTGAGCAATAACATGTTTGTCTTCATGCATGCATCCCGCTAGCTTAGCTTCGCATAGTGAATGCAATCTCCCATTGCCGGATAGCATGTTGTACGCTTGACACTAAGGCCTTCTGTTGCCATGGGAACATGCAGTGTGTTATGTTTCAGATCTGACCACTTTAACTTTAGAAAAAAAAGGTGAGAAAACATTTCTGACACATGCAGGGGCACTGTTGAGAGAATTGTGTGTGTGTGTGAGAGAGAGAAAGAAAGAGAGAGAGAGAGAAAGAGAGAGAGAGAGAGAGAGAGATCTAAATAACTGCATATGCATTGCATGCTGCATTAATGTGTGTGTGTGTGTGTGTGAGAGAGAGAGAGAGAGAGAGAGAGAGAGAGTGAGAGAATTAATTGCTGAAGAGAGACACTCAATGTCATGCACTGTAGTATTACTGTAGTCCATTTTATTAGTGGTGGTGAGATACAGTTAGATACCGTTTTTCCATCATTGAGTACACACTCACTAGGAGTGCACTCACTCACAGAGTAGTGGGTAGCCTTTGATACGGCGACCTGGGAGAAGTTGACTGTTTGCCATAGTGATGTCAGCAGCTCCTCCTTGTTCCTCTGTTGACCACAACCTCCAACCTCTCTTCTGCAGGGGACATTCGCATGTGTAACACATAACACAGGATATTGTGCTACATCAGGGTCAAATAAAAGCATGTGCAAGCTCTCAGTTAGTAACATTAAACAGCAAATGGCTTCTTCTATTGGTCAAGCAGTGGCACTGAATTGATTTGCATTGCATTGTATAGTAATGACATTGTACTGTTTTTAATTATGCACACAGGTGTTTTAGAAAGCAAAAAATAAACTAAACTGTGTTTTTTTTTTTTGTCATGGAGTGTGTTTAGTTTTAGAACTGACCACTTGAACTTAAGAAAAAAAAAGGTGAGAAAACATTTCTGACGGAAACACTGCTGAAAGGATAGTGTGTGTGTGTGTGTGTGTGTGTGAGTGCATAGGCGCCGATACCGTGGGTGCTCCGTCGCTCGAGCACCCACGGAAAATATCGAGCACCCATGTGTGCCAGCTTACAGTCCCGGCTAAATTTACATTAATTTAAAATCAAACATCGCAGTTGATGTTAAATTCAGCATCTCTCATAATGTGATTGGCTATGTTGCTGTCAGTCCCCTACTCCATATCCATATCCCACCTGAAGAATTAACGCAAGGCCTTGTCGGGTCCCGAATGTTTAAAAAGTATATAGCCCTGAATATCATTTTAAAAGTAGGCTGACAAAGCTTATTGTTTTGTGACACAGCTAAACACTGGTACCTCATAGAACTTCTTAAACATTATTAATGTGATGAGGTGGTCGCAACTCGCAAAAGTAAAGCAGACAGAAAGAACTCACACAAATCTAGCCTACAACACGCAGACAGCTTCATGCGCAGGGGAGAGAGCTCGTGCACAGGTGTTTTATGGTATCTAGCTAATTCACTGAAGAAAGACTTGATTATGGATAGAAAGAACATTCTGAAAAGGAAAGGAGTAGCCTAAGGCAATGAGGAGCAATGCTATAGTGGAATACTCATGTTGCTGTATCAGCAGATGAGAAGGACCTGAGAGTGCCACTGACGACGTGACTGCCTCATAGGCTCACAGGTTGGTGAAGGAGAAAGCTACATCTACTGTAGCTTGTAGCCACCATTCATAGGCCTAAGAATATCCCTGGCAGACCTTTACAAAAATACGATACCATACACGCCTTTTACACCAGTGTAGGATAGGCTATGGCAAAGTTTGAGAACCACTGCCTCCACTTACTGTCGGCTAATGCGCGCTTCTGGATGGATAGGCTATCTCGTCTTTTTAACGGCGTGATGTCAACACAAAATATAATTTCTGTTTATAAAAACAAAGCAAAGTGTTTTTCCTTTTAGTTTGGGTTAACGCAATTCACCTTCTGAGTTACATAAACTGTTCAGGAGTCAAACGACAGATCATGCGTGATATAGGCGTAGTGTAGGTGACTGAAAGTGCACAAAAATTGTGCCTTTGCTTAACAGCATTTAAGAAATGTCCTCGGGGGTGACGCCCATGGACTCCTGCAAACTGTATTGGCGTTTTGTGTCGGCCGCTGTTGATTTCCTAAAGTGTTGAAGTGCATAGGCCTACATTACTTCTCAAAAACCGTATGGCACCAACACACATGGGCATTGGTATCGGGCATAAATCGGCGCCTATGTGTATGTGTGTGTGAGAGAGAGAGAGAGAGAAAGAGAGAGAGAGAAAGAGAGAGAGAGATCTAAATTGCATTATGCATTGCATGCTGCATTAATGTTTAATGATTGTGTGTTCAGGGTAACTATACAGTCATGTACAAATCCTAAAGCTGTCGTGGCAACTGTCAATGCAACAGTGTGTACTTCACAGTGGGCTCCATGTGGCATATGGGAAATGCTTTAACAACATATTGCATATGGGAAATGCTATAACAACATGTTGCATATGGGAAATTCTATAACAACATGTTGCATATGGGAAATGCTATAACAACATGTTGCATATGGGAATGTTGCATATGGGAAATGCTATAACAACATGTTGCATATGGGAATGTTGCATATGGGAAATGCTATAACAACATGTTGCATATGGGAAATTCTTTAACAACATGTTGCATATGGGAAATGCTTAGACAACATGTTGCATATGGGAAATGCTATAACACCATGTTTCATATGGGAAATGCTTTAACAACATGTTGCATATGGGAAATGCTATAACAACATGTTGCATATGGGAAATGCTTAGACAACATGTTGCATATGGGAAATGCTTAGACAACATGTTGCATATGGGAAATGCTATAACAACATGTTGCATATGGGAAATTCTTTAACAACATGTTGCACATGGGAAATGCTATAACAACATGTTGCATATGGGAAATGCTTTAACAACATGTTGCATATGGCAAATGCTTAAACAACATGTTGCATATGGGAAATGCTTAAACAACATGTTGCATATGGGAAATGCTATAACACCATGTTGCATATGGGAAATGCTATAACAACATGTTGCATATGGGAAATGCTTAAACAACATGTTGCATATGGGAAATGCTATAACAACATGTTGCATATAGGAAATGTGATAAACTAAGAGACTAGGAGTAATAAACTACATGCATACAGGTTGAGTAATTAAGCCAAATAATGTATTGCATCCCCACAACTGTGCTCATAGCTAATTCCACTTCACTTTACATTCCTCACACTCCATACCTGTCTGACGTTGTCATACTCAAATTCTAGTCAGAATATGAGTCTAATACTGATCCATTGGGACGTAATTATGGGGCGTGTTTCAACCGATACAGGGGGGGAATGCCTCTGCACTCAATTGGATAGACCTAACCAATCAGAGCAACAAAATAGCTTACCGTGAGGTGTAGGAAGAAAACACACAAACCATCCTTCTTCTCCTATATCCCATTCTGTTTTTAAAAATAATTCTGTTGAACAGTGATATGCTACAAACATGTTAAACAGCTGTCGCAAATCCCTAGAACAGGTGGTCAATCAGAGATTTCAAACGAACGAGGGAACATGTCGCAATGCAACAGCACTGTTTTCCCTTGATGAAAGTGAAACCACCAGTTTTCCCACATCTCAACTTTGGCCAAAGTTTTCAGAAATAGTCGTTTTCAGTGATACAACCTCATTAAATAATATGAATTTTCCATATGGGGTCTTAAAAGCCATGTATCCTTCTAGCCACAGCGTTTTTGTTTTAAACATAAGCCTAATCTAAGCGTGCTCAGATGACGTGATAGACCAGGCGCTGTTGCTTACCTGTCCATCATCATAATGCCTGATTTGATTGGTCCGCCCGATTTAGGGCGAGCATACTTCCACCACAATGGAGCAATGCCAGACCGAACTTCCCGTGGGGCGGGACTAAGTTCCGAATGGCACCCAGGCTACCTGTCAACATTTAGCTTTTCAAAAACGGGAGATTTTTTTTCGGGGGGGGTCAGTGTTTATACCGGATCTGTGTTTGCATATTTAATACGTTTCATACACGTGTTTCAACACTGCATTTCGGTCGTTGCTTTTACCTTACCATTACCTTACGCATGCCAGTTATGTATCCACCAGCTGCCTGCAGTCTACTTCCAAAACTCCAAAGCTGCTTGCTGTCAGATTTGGTTCCGAGGGAACAAGTTCAGTATATCAACAACACTCAATAACAGTTTATGTGATGTGTTAATCAATTAAATTCCCAACAATTTCACAACAGCTAGTTCTGGAGTAGGCCATTCAACTAGCCCGCTTGCTTACGACAAGACTCAGGCTGCGCAGTTGGCACCAGCCAACTTCCTTATTTGGGTTTTGGGTTGCCTTTAGCCTATGACAAAACGGTTGAAATTGAAACTAAGTGTTTGTGTATGTGTAGGGTGTATTTCATACACAATCTGGCAACCTGAATGGATCAATGATTTTAAAATGAAGTTTGATGGCCATGCAAATTACGGGAGTTTTCCCGGGAGAAATAACAAAACGGGAGGGTGCTGCAGATGACCTTGAAATACGGGAGAAACCCGGGAAAAACGGGAATGTTAACAGGTATGTCACACTCTCTTCTGGACAGTGTGTAGATCACAGAGGGCTCACCCTCTGGTTGGTCAGGGTAACTGCAGGAAGACAGAGAGATGTGCACAGCAGATAACTTGCATGAGACAAAAGCATTAGTGACTGCTGACATTTTACACTAAAATATTACTGGAGGGAGCAGCACAGGCGGGACAACATCTCTGGACGTCTGGACGTTTGCTACAATGCTGAACATCCTCATGATCCTGGAAGGATATGAAATCTCAGTGTCAAATCACTTGAGAGGAACATGATAGGGACCATACAGTTCAGAAACATGGGGTCTGATGATCAATATGCAAATAAATACATAAATGAACATTTTAAATACCACTTTTCTCGATCTCCTCACCTCAACAAGTAAACAAAACCCACAACTCCACAGGCACTCCAACAAGAGCAGCTGTCTGGATAGTATAGCTGACTGCTATAGTCAGGAGGAGAAGGGGAAAGAGATAAAAGAGTTTTAGATGGTGCATCATTATCCCCTCCTTTACAGTAACTTGAAGTGGCCATGTAGTAGAGCACCACAGCAAACAACTCCATCTACTGGTCAACAGTGGCACTAGTTGAGTAGTGTTGAAACAATAATGATCATGACATTGCATGCCATACAGCACTTTAATTTGTTAGATGGTGAATTATTGGATATCGTCAGTTGTCAACTTCTGCTGGGTCAAATGATATGATCAAGGCAATGACTACACTGTAGTGATTTCATTGACACCGGTAGTGCTGAGTTCTTTGGTGTGTTTTGAATTACTTATGATATTAGTCATTTGAGACAAACGTGTCTGGTAGTGTCGTGGAAAATTAACCACTTCCTCGAACCTCCAATCTCAATAAGCACTCTGATGTGAAAGGACCCGAAGAAGAACACCAAGACGAGAGATGTTGAAGACTGTTGATTCTTTATTTGCCGTCTTGCAGTGAAGATACAATTCTAACAGCGTCAGGACTGGACCGTCAGGCAAGAGAGCGATGGGTAACAGCTGCTTCCCCGATGAGATCTGATCTGAATGTGCCTGCGCTCTACCTTTTATGCTTCTAGGGGCCTGGGAGATGTCTCTTTCTCCTAAGAACCCAGGCCCCTTTTTAGCCAATCAGAACGTTTCTCGAACTTGGGATATTGGTGGAAATCCCTCCTCATTTAGACATTAAAAATATGTATTGGCCAGGTTCTACAGTATGTGTAATTACTAGTTGCTAGGTAGGGCCTGTATTCATTTTGGCTCTGTGAAGAACTGTCACCTAATTTTACTTCTTCTTTTTACCTGCCTTGACATTTCAATCTTATGACTTCCAGACAGTCCAGTCTTATGACTTAGTCTCATAATCTTCAGCAAATGTTGCATGACATTGCACAAACAGTATTACATCAATTTTCTGGTAAATCAATCAGCATACGCACACATGTATATGATCAAATAAAATCACCACAGTAGCAAACATTAATGTCAACATCAACAAACACTACATCATCCAGCATTACTTACATCCCATTTAGAACTAAACAAATCGAATAAACAACATGTCCACACATTGAGATGCCATCTCATCCATTCCCCACTATAGCATCCTGTGAGCTCACATATATCATTGACAGTATTTTTGTCTGTTGTTTGAGGTTGCACCATTTTCCCTTTCAACATAAGGCCCAAAGAATATAATTGAGTCTGTACACAGTCTGTAGGCCTACACATAGATGTACAGGATTTTTTTCCCTTTTGTTCAGGATTTTATATCAAATACCACAATGTTTTACTGAGCTGAGGGGTATTTCACAAAGGCAGAATTAAGACATCCAAGATAAGTGATAAAGCGAGGTTTGACATAGCGTTGTCTGGTCATCCTAGCTAAACTCGTTTCACTAACGGCAATCCAAGATGAGTAGGAGCAACTAAGCCAGGTGTAAGTAATTCAGGATGTGTGCGCGTTCTCGTTTCTGCTACAAAATGCCCACGGTTGGAATAAAAAAGACTCGGAAAATTCACACATTCACACAAAGTGAACAACCGCTTTTGATATAGACTAACAATGAAGTAAAGTTGTCCTTTTTGGAATGGGGAATCATGGCTATTTCTGTAAAACAGCGGGAGTAGGCGTGGTCGACCAACTGAATGCAAATTTACGTACAGTATGCACCCACGTGTGAGTGCTTTCTTGTCTCGGCACGCAACGTCATTAAGAAAGCGCTTGCCACTGCAAAGATGCACATAGTGTGATATACCTTAATATTATAGTTGAAAATACCTCCGAGAACTTGCCCCTCCACTTCCAATCAACTACAGTATGCTATTCATCAAACGTCTATCAATAAAATAAGCAAACAAAGAGTACCTAGGCCTATGTTAATAATTATAAGGCTATCACAATTAAATTATAATAACTATATGGCAGTAGGCCAAAGTGAGAGATTTAAATGTAATGCTGGCTACTAGGCTACAGGGGGAGTGTAGGAGAATAGGCCTAGGAGTGGATATGCATGCCCAATATCCATACCCCATCTTCCTCCTTTTTGGAACAGTTGGCTATATAATGTATTTTCACTGTAGGCCTATTAGGACACATTATCTATGTATCTATCTAATTTTAATTATGGTAGCCATAGTACATGTGAGATTACAACAATAATAATGAATGTAATAATACAAACTGAAATGACTAATGAGTAAATGAATGACTAATGAGTAAATGAATGAATGCCTTTATGTTATTACATTGGGAAAGAAGTAGGCCTAAATCTGCTAGTGCTAATCTGCTTGTTTTTAGACTCTGTAGGTGGCTAACTGTTTCCAATTGTCCTGTTCTGTTTACGGGTACACCAAAACTGAAAAACACGTAGCTTATCAACAAACAAAGAAAAGTGAGATTGCTTTAGGATGATAGATGCTTTACTTTTCCAAAAGATGTTGACACATTAAAGGAAATGACATAGTATTCATTGTGATCCTTCTTTATAATTTGCCGCTGCTGCTGGTGGTGTTTGTGGTGCTGATGGTGTTTGTGCTGCTCCTGCCACTGACACAGCTGCAGCTGGTACTGCTACTGTTGCTGGTGGTGCCTCAACAAACTGCTGCACATTCTCTGACTAAGGGAAAAGAGCATCATTATTAGATATGTATGTACAAATGTATTTAAACACAATGGTTGCACTTGAAATCATTCATCCTTCTTTTTTTAAAGGAGAATTCCGGTGTGATATTGACCTAAAGTGTGTTGAAACATGATACCGAGTGTGAACGTATGTCTCATAGCCCATCTTGGCTTGTCCCCTGCACTCCAAAATCTGGTGCTAGTTAGCCGATGCTACCAACAGCTTTTTCAATGGTGGTGCTTCGGCATCGGGCTAGCCATGCAAATAAATCACTGTTTTACACCATTTACGAGGCTCAATGTATCTCCACACTTCATTGGTAGACTTCCGAGGGCCCTGACATTTAAAACGAGACATTGAGAACTTTGAAAAAGCACTGGTAGTTTACTTACAAGACGATTTATACAGACAGTATCTTCACGAAGTTTAGCGTTTGCAGCCATCTTGAATTTAGTCACGATAAGTCGAGCGACAAGTAAGAATGAACAGGTATGATAAGGGATCAGATTCCAAAAATAATTCTGTGGAAATGCATGGATTCCAGTTTCTTAGGCGATTGCTCTAAGACTACAGGGGAAGCGCAGCCTCCTCTAAAATTGATTGGAGGAACCGTCATAGAGGCTGGACACCGTTAGGTAGCGTGCTATGTAACGGTGTAGGCTACATTATGCCATGTCTGCCATGCCAACTCTAACTCTAGCCTACTGTTTGGCCTATTCTGGGTTTTGGGATAATTTTTGCCCTCAAAGAACAATATAGCACCTTAATAATATTAATTTAATAATTGACCATTTTTATCAGAGCTTCCCCTGTTCCAAAGAGCAGCAATCGCCGCAATCGAAAAGCAACTGATCTAATCATTGAAATGTTGTTGAAAAAGTTGACCACAGAACTTTCATTCTGAAATAAAATGAGCATGATGACTGATGAAATAAATTCTTATGATGTAGTTTAAATAAACCACTGTTGTCATACAGTTAACAGGCCTGCATTGTAGCACATAAATTCAATATCAAGTGTTTCCCCTATATGTGTGTCTATCTATTTAGCCAACAGCAGAAAATAACAGAATATCCAAACGTTTTCAGTAGGCTAACCTACCATTGTTGCAGAAATCACGTATAAGAAGGTCTCCCTTCGATTTCTGTTTATTTTCGCATATTCCAACATAAGGAAGCAGCATGAGACTCCCGTCATAATCGTCATGAGGACATTCCTTCCAAATGGCCCTATCACGTCTTTGAACTGACGTCATGAGGGCGTGTTTAAGCTCGTGCAGCTCGTGGAAGGCAACTGCAAGATCTGTCTGCAGGCTAAGACTCCCGCGATATTTTAAGGTCATGTGACATGGTGTCACTGTGGTAAGTCCCTCCCCGGCTGACAGAAGTCGGACAGAATTTCTAACCAGCAAGCATTGCGTCCATCCCAATATGCATTGTGTTCAACCCAGCATGCATCACATCAAGTCAGATCTGCACAGATCTGCCTCAAGTCGAACATGCCTATTGATCCACAATGGGCGTGAAAAGACTCGCTAAAAGACTGAAAGGCATTACATGACACGCTAAATTGCTTTAAAAATGGCATGCTATTTTACGCCATCTCGTGAGATCACGTTGTTCTGTCATGTTCCACATCACTGCAGTTACTGAGAGTTATGTATGGGAGTTATGTACGGGAATTATATGAATTACTATGTGAGACTTTTATTTTGCATTTTGTTGGAGTGTTGCAGTAATGAAATCAGATCTTATTTAATGGTCACATCAGATGCAGACTTACAAATCTCACAGTTGTTTCTCAAGTGTAAGTTCCTGTAGTTCTATCAGAAAGACTCAGGGAGGTACAATGAAAGTTAACACATGTTTTAATCCATCCAGGATACAAAATACATCTGTAACAGACGGCAGGTGGCGGAGCCTACCCACAAAGAATAAGAAATAAAGATACCCACCAGAAATGTTTAGATGGTCATCCTCTCTGAAATAGAGCATAACAATATTAAACAGTGCATGTTGTAACCCAGGAGATGAATCAGAGAAAGCAAGACAGAGTATCCGATGACATAAAGTATGTAAATATGAAGTAGTGATCATTTAAGTCTTCCTGACAGAACTTAACACTGACGCTTTCATATCAACTTCATGTATAATTGTATAATCTATGTGACTTATATTGAAATTCACTAAGTGCAGATTATGTTGGCTCATCAACATGAAACATCAACAAGTGTTTACACATAATATAGACTAGGCCCACTCTATCAAAGCATATTTATAATGTAACAACAATGAAACGATGATACATGGACTAATATGCAGGAATACAAATTCATCACTCCATAAGCTTAACATATGATGGCATTCTCTTCATTGTGTTTGTTCATGCCTGACGTCATGCCTCACACTCTTATCTGCACACTGCTGTAGATCACAAAGGGCTCCCCCTCTGGTTGGTCAGGGTAACTGCAGGAAGACAGACAGACGAGCATATTAGACAAACAGTAAAAAAAAAACAGTAATTCTGTTTTCAAGCATTTAAAACAGAAACAGACACCTGTGCAAGATCTATGTTTCTCAACCTGACTCATTGAAACTGGCCCTCGATCCACCAGTGTAATTGGTTTATGTAATTATTTTAGTCCCTCTCTTTCCACTTCAAGCTGCCGTGCATCACCCAGGTGGGCGCTACATATGGGTGATGTTTGGTGAGGTTCCTACTTCACTGTAAGGCACTTTGGGTGCATACATGCAAGTTGTTGTTGATGTTGTTTCTATGTGAGTAAGTGTAGTACTGGGAATAGACCAGTCTCCCTAAATTAACCGTGAGTTGCAGGTCACAAACATTCGGTACAACTTAATTTTGTGAAAGCTACATCAAACTGTGTCAAGCAAAATAGTTTTGCCATCTCCTATGTGTCTAATACATATCAACAACATGTCAAGTTCTGATCTGTGACTATCAATTGATAGCATGCTAAGCTAATTTGTCATTTGTCTAAGCTAATTTGTTGTCGTGTCATGCCGGGGGCCATAGTGTTACAGTGTTGAATATGTTTTATTTATTATTAATAAATATTATTCTTATTATTATTCTAATTGAATAACTGTACATACATTATGGATTGTGTCATTTATAAAATAGAGAGCTATCAATACTACTGCTTCCCTTGCAACTGAGAACCAGTACACCACAGCAAACATCTTCATCTACTGGTCAAGCAGTGGTACTGCAGTTGTGAAGTAGCAAATCTCTACACTGCATAAAACTTGTTATTATGGAAGGTAAAGAGCTGTTTTTGATAGCAACTGTACAGTATTGTAATAACTTTCATTAAGGCTTGAAACTAAGGCATTTTGTGTCCATGAAGTTTGTGTGTGTGTTTGTGTATCAGTGTATCACTGTGTGTGTGTGTGTGTGTGTCTGTGTGTGGGGTGGGGGAGTGCGTGTGCATGTGTGTGTGTGTATCTCTTCATACACTTCATCACACTTAATCTAACCACTTCCAGAAAACTGTAATAATATTTCTCAGGCAAAGACTGAACCAAAATGCAAGGAGGGCAGGCAGTGTTTTTTATTTCCTTTACTGAAACAGACAAGCAGACACATCTTAGTACTGTAGATATTAAACATGAGCTTCTGTGGTGGTAAAAAAATATATATAAATATATAAAAATAAAAAGATTTGATTTACTGTTAACCACATTCTGTATCATATTATATTCTATAATATAAATTATAGATACATTTATATATATATCTTTATTGATTGGATTACATGTTATTTTTTGTTTTCTTGGACGTTAAGAGTGTGACATTAATTTGTTTATTATTTTATTTTTAAGTGGATTTCATACGATGACTCAGTACACATTATTTTTAATTAAAGAAACTTACATTTTGGATTGTGTCATTTAAAATTAAAGAGCTATTAGCACTGCTTCACTTGCAACTGAGAACCAGTACACCACAGCAAAATGCCTCCATCTACTGCACTGAAGTAGTGTAAAATCACTACAATGCATAAAACGTATTATTATATATAAATATCTTTATTTGATAGCAAATATAATATTGAATCCACATTAAAGCCTGAAACTGAGGCCTTCTGCGTCCATGAGAGCAAAGAGCTTAATCACCTGAGATCTGACTTAATCTGACTGCATCCACTTCAAGCAAACTGTGAAAAGAAGACTGAACCCAACCCAAAGATGACAGGCAGTGTTAAAAACATGAGCTTCTGTGGTTGTAAAAACATCAGAATAGAAAAAATTTAATTACAGTAAATTCACAAATTAATTTTGTGAAAGATTTGTTAAAGTTGTTTCAGGGTATTTAGAGTTTATCCTAGAGTCGTGGGATATTTATATTTTACCTTTCCATTGTAAATACCTCTCACGGCTTGAGCACTCCCCCCTGTTTCAGCTGAAATTTTAGACTTGATAAATGGATCGATTTGCTCAGCATTAACACAGCTCAGCTTACATAACACCAGTGTCTCTAGGGGACGCTTTTGTGACTAAATGACTAAGTGTACTCTGCCCCATCCGCGGCCCTGGCACAGTCCTGCATTGACATGTATTCTGCACCATCCGCGGTCCTGGCAGACGGGCTGCTGTCTCTGGGCACAGGGATCTTCCCACACGCAAGCGGAGCCATTCTTTGGTACAGTGACTCAGGCACCTCATAGACCTGAGGTGGAGCAGAAGGGACGGTGGAGGAGGAGGAGGAGGGTGAGGAGGTGGTGGTGATGGAGGAGGAGGTGGTGGTGATGGAGGAGGAGGTGGGTGAGGAGGTGGAGGATGAGGTGATGGTGATGGAGGAGGAGGTGGGTGAGGAGGTGGTGGAGGTGGAGGATGAGGTGATGGTGATGGAGGAGGAGATGGGTGAGGAGGTGGTGGTGATGGAGGAGGAGGTGGGTGAGGAGGTGGTGGTGGAGAATGAGGTGGTGGTGGAGGTGATGGTGATGGGATTCTGATGCTGTTGGATGACTGTTGGAACACTGTGGCCCATTTCCTTAAAGAGATGGACATGGCAAAGAAAGTGTTGGGGTATCATCAGTCATTTTTGTCATGGGGTTATACGATCGTATCATCAGATTTTGGAGATTGATTGGCAGCAATAAAAAAAAAATCAATCAATAACTTGTCAATGGCCACAACTGTCAGATGAGTTGGGCTGGCCTGCACATGGGAAGAACAGTAGTATAGATAGCACTAAGGAGATATCAGCTATGGGATACAAAGACTCCATTTCCCAAGAACCATTGCTAGGATGACGTACCACTGCAGAACCCCCTGTCTCTACGTAGATGTTGGAACTGGAGCAGCCACTTGTATACAAGAATACGGCATCTGTTGAAGATAGTAAAAATAATGTTTCATAGAATAAGGTTTATTTGAGTAATATCTATGTGGGCAATGTCTTGAGTTTAAGTGTGTGAGACAGCTCATGAGTCAGACACAAGTAGTGTGTGTGTGAGTGAGTGAGAGAGAGAGAGAGTGAGTGTGTGTGTGTGTGTGTAAGTGTGTGACAGGAGAGTGTGAGTGTGTGTGTGTGTGTGTGGGGGGGGGGGGGGGTAAAAGTGTGGTTGCACTTAGGTCGGTGTGCCCACCTGTAGTTTCTGTTCTTTTGTGTTTTGCTTTTCTGAAATAGATCAAAACTCCCAGCATGCTTAGCAGGACAACAATCACCACGGCAACACTACACACAACAGAAACTGGCAAGAGCCACACATAAGATTTTAAATAACATCATGATCTGAGTGATATCATAGGCCTACAAGTTATGTGTTTGTGATGAAGTTGACTTACTTGCATATTGTTGCTTACTTGCATATTGTTTTGGTGCTGCCATGGGGTATTTCTATACCAATCAGTTTGCACCACTGTAACTAAAGCCATACATAGACCTCTGAAGTTCGCCTACAAAAAAGCTGCCATCTTTGAGATCTGGTATCTTATGGGTTTTTTCTATGGGAAAATAACATGGGGTTTTTGGTGTTTTGCTCAACACACTTTTGACCACTGCCTTCGAGTCGGTACTGTGATCTTTGGTACGTTAAGATGGCAAACTTAGATTTGTGCTACCCCAGAGTTAACTTGCAATGCAACTTGCCATATGTAGTTACCTTTAATTAACACCCGGATCTCCTTATATGGGCAAAGATGGCAGCAATGGTTCCTTTTTTGTAGGCGAACTTCAGAGATCTTTTGTATAGTAGTATTAGTATATATACTCTTTTGATCCCGTGAGGGGAATTTGGTCTCTGCATTTATCCCAATTCATGAATTAGTGAAACACACTCGGCACACAGTGTACACACAGTGAGGTGAAGCACACACTAATCCCGGCGCAGTGAGCTGTCTGCAACAACAGTGGTGCTCGGGGAGCAGTGAGGGGTTAGGTGCCTTGCTCAAGGGCACTTCAGCCGTGCCTACTGGTTGGGGTTCGAACTGGCAACCCTCCGGTTACAAGTCCGAAGCGCTACGGCTGCCCACCACAGATATTGCGGATATGATTACTTGAAACTTTTTCTTACAGCAGCATCTGATTTGCCAAGTCATTCATTCAGCAACTGAGCTACAGTTGCTAAGATTTGCAATTAATCAACAATCAAATTAATCAATCAATCAACAAATCAATCATTCAACCATTCAATCAACCAATCAATCAGCATGATGATCAACCAAAGCAAATCAAAACTCTCAAACATGATCACCAAGACAAAAATCACTCCTGCAGTGATCATAAAGATCATCAAGTAATTCATCACTAAATCAATCAATCAGTCAGCATGCAAAAAATATATCTTATCTAGTGTTATAATCTTATATTAAGATAAACAATCTGGTTAGTATTGTTTTTTAGTAAAAATATACTTACTTTGAGCTCTCTCGTAGGATTATTTGACTTAAAATAAGTCAAAATCTTCTTAAATTAAGACATAAAATCAAGTAAATTTATCTGTCAGTGGAGTAAGTAATTTTTAGCCTGGCGGGCCATCCTATATCATTAAAATGTATAGTCTGGAATCGACCCATTCACCTCGCTTAATCCAAGGGGCGGGCAGAGAATTGTCTTTCACACTGCATAGGCATGCAATAGGCCAGTGCTACGACCAATCAGAACAAAGAGCAGGATGACGCCAACGCCGATTCAAACAACCGCTCTTCGTTCGCCATAGCCACCTTCCTTGTTGTTCACCGTCGCAGGACTGTCGTCATCCTGTTAAGCCCGCCTTAAGACTCTCTAACAAAATAGAGCGCTGTGATTGGATGGCGTCCACGGCGTCAGCCAATAGAAATCCCTATGGTTTGCTACTAGACGTACAGGCTGAGCAAATTAATTTGCCGCCGCTAGGGTGCGTCTAGATTTCTAGGCTAAGTAATTTTATCTTAAGATTGAAGATTTTTAAAAGACAATTTAAGGTAAATTTACTGACTCTTAATTTAAGAAGATTTTGGCTTATTTTAAGTCAAATAATCTTACATTAAAGCTCAAAGTAAGTATCTTTATACTGAAAACAATACTAACTACATTTTTTTAAATCTTAATATAAGATTATAACACTTGGTAAAATGTCACTTTTTGCCGTGTATGACACATATAACCCACGCATGTGTGAGTCAGCAAGTTACACTTACTGGTGTTCGTTGTCGTACCCGTTCTCACCAACGGTGCTACACTCGAGATGTTTTTACCTTTAGTGACGGCACAGGTTCCCCAAAAACAACTCTTATGAGTAATATTTCAACATAGAACCATCAGTCAACGCAATGCAATCAGAAGGTTGGAATAAAAACAGAAACATTACCAGGTGAGAATGTTAGTACAGTGGAGGCCCCTGTGATTATTGCGGGACTGAGAGTTGTCACAGGTGCTACAAAGAGGAATGAAATGGGTCAAAAACAGTTGATCCTAGATTAGATATCATACCCTCTATCCACTTCTCACTGACCTTAACATTAAATACATCTGATCCTAGATCAGATATCTCCTCTCACCGACCTTAATAATAAATACATCTGATCCTAGATCAGATAGCAACCCTCTATCCACCTCTCACCGACCTTAATACTAAATATGTCTGATCCTAGATCAGATAGCAACCCTCTATCCACCTCTCACCGACCTTAATACTAAATATGTCTGATCCTAGATCATACTCCTCTCACCTGGTCCAATGTCAATCCTGAGCTCTGTGTAGAGATCACTATTATACCAGGGAAACTGCACGGCACACCAGTACTTCCCAGAATCCTTAGCTGTCAGCCCAGTAATGGTGACGGTGAAGACTCTGGCTGTGGCATTATCGTGGAGAGAGAACCTGCCTGTTTTAGCCCAGACCTGGCTGACTGCGGTCTGCACTGGGATGTCTTTGTTGCCAGGTGGACAGTCGCCACGGCAGACGTACTTCTGGCGGTGTTCGCAGCCTGGTGGGTATGGACACTCAATCACAGCCTTCCCTCCAATGTGACCTTTCACTGTATGCACTGACGATTCCATTTGGGCACCTTGTACACACACACACACCAAATAAATAAAAAAAACATCCTAATTGTGCAGTCTGAATAAATGAATGAAAAAAAAATCTTAACACATTCATGTCCCACACTAAAAGTGTCGTTGGTGTCTTTAGTATTTTATATGTTTTTTATTGTAATTTTGTATGTTTTTAGGACATATTCAGAGCTTATTTAAAGCTCATGTTATGAAGAAGTGAAAGAGGATCATGCAGCAAACACTCTGGATAACTTTAGAAAACAACATGGCAGTCAGCTCAGCTGTTGATCATGCAAGTTAACAGTTCCCTTTTACCATAACACATTTTCAAATACAACGTTCACAGCTAAATTACACTATACACAATATGGTGGAACTTACCAACGAGGAAAGCACAGGTGATGATTAACATGTTCTTCATGGCTATGAGTGTATTCCCTGGTTATATCATCAACATTGTCGGCTCCTGCCGTTGTCGTCTGCTCATGTCGTTCCCACACTCGTGAGTCGTGGCTTTGGCAACAGCTCTCCTCCTTCCTCCTCTGTCAAGCCACACTGTGACCACAAGCCTTACTTCTGCAGGGGCGAGTTGTTCTACTTGTAGCAGTGGTCAGTCAGGGTATTGAAGGCTAAAGCTCATCTTCCTCAAGAGAAAGAGTGTCCTCATTTGACTGAAGATGGATGGTGTGTGTGTGTGTGTGTGTGTGTTTGTGTCAAGTCAAGTCAAGTCAAGTTTATTTATATAGCGCATTTCATACACAGAGGTCATTCAATGTGCTTTTGTGCGAGCGTGTTTGTATGTAATGTGCTTGTGTGCGAGCGTGTCCTTGTATGTAATTCCAATTTTCTACAGTTGTTTGCCTCCCATGAATGCATTTGAATTTGGATGTTCTTCATTTTATGGTTTTAGGTCAATTGACAGTCAAATTAGCCATGGTCAATATCCCTATAGCCTATGATGATACGGCTAAATAGTCTGCTGTGTCAGCCCCATAAAACAAGAAAATAAACTTAGTTCACAAACTTTCACTTTCAGCCATACATGCACATCAACTTCAAAATGAAATCACCAGCGCATATTAGATGCACAATACAAAGGCAAAAAACTGAATCAAACACACACTGCAGTGCAGTGTTGTTTATAGCCTAACTAGGCTTTAGTGAGGCTAAAGTGAGAATGAGCTATTTTTTTATTATTATTATTATAGTATCACAATAGGGTATTACAAATATATATATATTTAATTTGTTTTCTTCCTTATGTGTAAGTATTACGCAAGAACGCAAAAAGGACTCTAAAAATAAATTCCCTACCATGGCCCGTCGGGGGCTCCGTAGTAGGCTACAGGAATACAGAAAGCGTTTAGACCGAATTCTCATCCGGGACGCTAGAGGGCGAAAAGAAAAATTCTTGACTGGGTATGTACAAACATAAATCACTGAAGTAGATTCCAGGAGCAGCTGGAAACGTAACATTGTTCAAAGCAGATAATTAATGGTTCACTTTTCATGTTTTACTGACGGTTACAATTGTCTGGACTTATTTTGAGTTCGTACGCTTAACTCACAACATAATGCAGAGTCTGACAGACGATACACTAAGCTTTGCCTCGAGCCTCGAGAGTTTAAAGTCGCAACAACACACAGGCTGGCACGGGATGGATGTTTGTGTGAAGGTGAGAGTGTCTGAGGTAGCTTAGGACTAGGCCTACGTGAACGGTGTATCTTGAAAACTACTGATCTAGGCAGTGACAAGTAGCCTAGGAACAGTTTCATGAAGCTAACGTTAACTCTCTTGATTTTTTAATCGCCGCCATTCTTGACCGAGTGTCTCCTTATTTGGAACAATGGAAAATGACCATTTACATTTGTGTCTCAATCTGCTAATTGGCTTTGTTGTCAGTTGATATCTGAACAGTGTATGAAGTGATGTGTCTGTGTGTAGATCACGGATGAAAGTTATCAGCAGCAGCATGTTGATATGATGAGTCACAAGCAAGCCTGCATTGACCTGGAGAAGGCAACTCTGTTCATCACTCAGGTTTTGCAGGTAAGACACACACACACACACACACACAATAATTCATTTTAACATATTAAGACTGTATTAAGGCTATATGTTTATGTGCTTCACGATCTGTGCCACACTTGGCAACCACCCTGCCTATAGGCCTATGGTTTCCATATGGTAACTGTTTTAGAAAAGCAATAAGCCACTCAAGTCCATAGGTTACAGTCTGCTGGCACATTGTGCCTAACAACGCCCTATCTGTTGTATACAACAGATAGGGCGTTGTTAGGCACACTAAGGCACAATATAAGCACTGTAACCTACGGCCTCTCTGGGCTTATTGCATAATTAGTTAACCACTGATGATAAGGCCACCGTCTACTGTAGATGCACACACATGCTGGGTCATTCCGTGTCAAATCAGACAAAATTCAGGAAAATGGTTGCTGCACTGTCTCATATTTTGCTCAAAGTTTGTCTAAAATATAGGTCCCAAAGATAGTTGAAATAGTTTTGTTAGACTCCAATGTTTCATACATTTTCCACCCTTGATTTTGTATCAATTTTTTACACTCAGAAATGATTTATCTTGGAGGCCATGTTTAGGCATTTATATCTTGATTAGTATTATTCCTAGCCTGCCCAGATTTTGTAGATAAATAGATACAGGGATACTTTTTCCCTATGCCATTCCACATGACTTGTTTTCTCATAACTCAATTTATGGAGATTAATGTATGATTTTTTTATATGGGTGCATTACCTAAGTTAATATTAATGTCTGGTGAGAATGTCATGCAAATAGCCTCATTGGAAGTATGCTTACTAAAACAAATGTTGACGTGTCCAATACTTATTTTCCCCAAAATTGGCACTTTGGCACTACGAGTCCATAAACTAAGCTACTTTTACAAAGATTTCCAAGTGCCTACTATCTACCCCACATACCATTTTTATCCTATGAAAATTACCTAAAACACAACCTCCTCTTGTTTAGTCCTTAAAGGAACACCTCACAGTTTATGAAATTGGGTTATTCACCATCTCCCCTGGAGATAGCTAAGTGAGCAAAAGTATTTTTGTCTTTGCACATGCATTAGTTCGGCAGCGCCACTGCTAGCTCAGCTTAGTTTAGCATAGTGAATGGAGTATCTCGTCTCCGGATAGCATGTCTTGAGTAAAAGTGAGCCAACAACAAAAAAAAAAATCCCTAATTAGTTCTTGTGGCCTCCGTATTCACGAGTACAAATGCCAATGCAGATTAAGACGAGGCAATTTCCTAGGTAGGTATTGACTTTGGACTATATTGGGGAGAAATACAGGCAAAGACACTGTGGTGCAGAGATTGTCGGTGCTGTGGTGAGTGAGACAAGGTGCTCATGTGTTGCATGATATGCCAATTTCATAAAACAATGGCGTGTTTCTTTAAAATCTTCAAGCACATTATAATTGGAGATCTCAAATATTGGTATAACATTAATAAAATATAGTATGAAAAAAAAATATTGACCGATACCAAATGCGTACAAAAACAAGTTTATTCTACTACTATCACTCTTATTTCTAATCCTAATCTAGGGCCTTTTAGAAAATCCATAAGAATGCCCATACAAACGGGTAATTGTTCTGTCATACTTAGAACATGCTTGTCTTCCACTCTACAAAGTTTGGGCTGCCTGATGAATATTGCATTATATTAGTGCCCAAACATTGCTTCCCAGATAATGGGATTTTCAGGTTGTAAATAATATGAAGACATGATTTGAACAGCAATATTTTACAGGCTTTGGTTTTGGGACCCATTGTTGATCGAAAAATTTTGAACAAAATCTGAGAGGGTGCCGTAACAACTAGGGCTGTCAAAATAACTGATTAATTTCGAATAATTAATTTGAGAAAAAATAACTGATTTAAAAAAAAAAAATAGTGCAGATTAATCGATTCCGTATGACCTTTGACCCCGAGCTGTTCTAGTCAGTAACCATTAGACTGTAAAATGAAGGAGAGAGAAGAAAATGTGCTGCCTAGATCATTGCTTGGAACATTTACAGTGTTGATTAAAATAAAGTCCTCTGCAATGTCTGCAGCAAGTAATTTGCATATTACCGGAGTTCATCAACTCTAAAGTCACACATCAATGCAAAGAAATAGTGTTGACATTGAGGGGAGTGTTCATTTATTTTCACTTTGTCCATTAGGTTATACTGTATCTGTGGCCTGAAATGCCTTGTATGTGAAAAAAAAAAACTTCTTCCTGAAGCACTTTTGAATTTATTTCCTCAGCATATTAGGTCATATCATAGATTATTATGGCCATTATTTGAACATTGAAAATAATAATAAAAGAGTTGTTGTACTTTAATGTCACTAATGCTGATTATTCAATGATTCGTTTGAATTTAAATATTTAAAATACTTTCACAGCAAAAATTATATATGCGATTAATTTAGATTAATTAATCACAGAGTATGTAATTAATTTGATTATTTTTTTTTTATCGATTGACAGCCCTAGTATTCTTACTTTCCTTGATTCACACAAGTGTTTTACTATCCACAAACATAACATTCCTTACTTGTGACAAGTGTTTTACTGAGTGATGTAAGTTATGAACCCATTTTCTACAAGCCACATTTCTCCCTAACATTCTGACATTAAAATTGTATTTTCCAACGAAACAAATACAGACAAAAATCTTTGTTTTTTACATAACATTCATTACTTGTGACTTGTTTGGAGTGAGTTGTACAAAACATGCTTATTTGTCAATATATATAATTATATATAATATATACATGTAATTTGTAATAAAATATATTCGGCTATATTAAAATATAAATGCACCCATTAAACTGGTCTTTCAGTCTTATAGACAGTGTAGATACCCTCTCCTGTTAGTTGGAGGTTTTGCTGAAAGCCATGACTATGAATATGATGCTCTCCTTAACAGCTGCTCCTGGCACACTTTGAATTTCTTCAGTAGGTTGATGTGTGTGTTTGTGTGTGTGTGTGTGTGTGCGTGTGCAGCATGCAGTAGGTCGAAACCGAGAGCTTTGTGTATTGATCCGTCGTCTGGAGCAGAAGGATGTGGAGACTGGGCGGAGTCTAACAGAACTGGCAGAGTCAAACCACCAGCTGCAGGCGAAGATTGATGAACTACAGAAACGTCTGGAGGAAAAAGACCACTCCCTTACACAAGCCAACCAGGTGTGTGTGTGTGTGTGTCTGTAGATGTCTCTACTAGGGGTGGCACGGTTCATGAAAAAAATCCGAACCGTTCAGTTCGCTTGTTGGGTTCGGGGCATGTGTGCATCGTATGTTTTTTGGCGGTTCATGGCATACATAATGTAGCCTTATGCCCATATGTGACCTCAGGCAGTTTTTTCCCTTTGGCGTGAAAGCGGAGGTCTGGAGTGTTGCGGATCACGTGTAGAAATGGCAAGTGGGAGAGGTAATAAAGGCAGGCCGGAGTTGGAGGATGCACCAGCGTTTGATAAGTGATGTGTGGGAACATTTTGGATTTAATTTTAGCGATAATAACAGCGGAAAAATAACTGTAGATAGTCACAGTTCTATGTGCAAGCATTGCGCAACATTCATTATGCTAGTGCAGGTCTGGAGTGGCTAATCGGGAGGATGGGCCGGTCTGAATATTGTGAGTCATGCTAGTGCAGGTCTGGAGTGGCTAATCGGGAGGATGGGCCGGTCTGAATATTGTGAGCTTAATATGTTTCTGAATTTCATTTGCTGCGCCCTCGCAGCTCTTCAGCAGATTTGGCTGTGCGGTCGCAGCCCCTTACTTGCGGTTTCCCAAAATATTAAGAAAGTAGCCCTCACAAAAACTGTTGCAACCAAGTCTATATTTGCAATAATTATAATTATAATTTTATCGCAATTATATTTGCTAATAATAATAATTAATTTTACTGTAAGGCAGTGGTGTAGTCTTCGTGATAGGCAGCACTACGCAGTATACCCACTTGAAAAGCATCACCATCTCAGTATACCCACTTAAAATAGGCAAGGATACATATTAACATTTGGAGTTGATCACAGTATATCCACTACAGCGAACTACTACATCACAGTATACCCACTATAGCTAACTAGACTACAGCACTGCTGTAAGGTAATAACCCCAGATCTCAAAAGCCCTTGGAAATAAAATATTATTACAATGTGTGTTGGGTCCTCCTCACATGGAAGATCTAACCAAGATCAAGACCAAGTAGCCCTGAAACTAGAGGAGCATTTAAATTTGACAGAGACAGGAGAGAAAGTGTGCATTTACAGGGCTTGTCAATGTTATGTGGTAGCCTAGCTACGCTATGTAGAAATAAAATATTCCGTAATATTTCAGTCAATCTTAGTGTGCTAAAAAGGCACAAAAGTTCCTGTAGATGGCAATAACAAATTCTATTTTTGTGCAAAATAAATAAAAATCATCAACGTCTTGCTGTATCAAAAACTCACCTTTCCTCAGAGATGGTTTGTGCATGATGACATGATATAATTATACTAATATTGTAGCCTAAATGGTAGATAATTTAGCTATACATCATATGTTAAAGTTTGGTATTTCTAAAGTGTTTTAAAAGAAAAAAGAACAACAAGAACCGTAGGGAACCGAAAAACGTGACCCTAAAACCGTGATACGAACCGAACCGTGGGTTTTGTGAACCATGCCACCCCTAGTCTCTACATGACAGTTTTTCTGCTGTGTGTGTGAGAGTGAGAGAGTTAGTGAGAGAGAGAGAGAGAGTTTGCGTGTGTGTGTGGCCGTGTGTGTGTGTGGCCAACCACTATCATTGGAAAGACTGCTGAACCACTTTCATTGGAAAGACTGCTGACTTGATAGTTGACCAAAACATACTCATTGACTACGTTTCCATGCACACCATATTCCTATTTAGGATCATATTCTGTTTATGGCAATATTCAGAATAAGATATGTAGCAGAAACGGAATATTCCTGTTTACATGTTAGTCATGCTGAATAAAGCAGTGGCATGCTCTAGAAGTAGTATCGCTCTCCCTGACTTTCATTTCAGGATCACAAAATAGGTGAATTTGGCCTGATTAAAGGCACTATTGTTTTGCATTTCAGGATCACAAAATAGGTGAATTTGGCCTGATTAAAAGCACTATTGTTTTGCATTTTAGCCTTACAATACAATAAGCCCCTTTGAGGGCTTTTCACCGATTCTTCATCTGTGTGTCTGCATCTTTGAGCATACGATGCTTTCAACCATCGATAAATTCCATCTTGACATTTAAACGTTTAGGTTTTAATACATAAATTGACCTCGTCTTCATTCAAGAAGTACAAACCTTTTGCCACACTTTTTACGCTATGTTTGCAAGTGCAAGGGCATCAAAACAAGCTACCAAAAGTGAGTAAATGATTTAACTTATTGAAGGAAAAAAGCTATCCAACCCTACCTGGCCCTATGTGAAAAAATAATTCCCCCCCTTAGTTACTAAATTGACCAATACTTTAATTAACCAAATGTAATTGACAATTGGTTTCTTTACTAGACACACCCAGGTATGATTACTGCCAATCCTGTTGAAACTGAACATTACTTAGAACCTGTCTGGCTAAATGTGAAGTTGGCTAAAAGGCTATGTTTACACCGTTAAATGTTACGTTAAACGTTAAAAAGGCTATGTTTACACCGTGAAATGTTACGTTAAACGTGACCCAATTCCAATCCCCACGAGTGCATAAATGAACTATTTCAGATTAGTCATATTAGTCAGATTAGTTTGCTTATTTTCAAAAGGTTGACATTTCTGTATTATAACCTCTTTATTCTAATATTGTGAGATACTGATTTTTTTTCATGAGCTTTAATCCATACTCATAGAGCTTAAAACAAAAAATGGCTTAACTATTTCACGTTATTTGTAATTAATCTATATGAAATAGTATTTTTTTTAAATATTGCCAGAAAAATAACTTTTTCATGATATTCAATTTTTTTACAGCCACCTGTATTCAAACGCACACACACACACACAGTATTTGATGGTCTTGTCTTGTGTTCAGAGTCAGATGAACTTGTCTGAGGGTCCAAGGCCGCTGGAGGATCCAGTGTCTCGTATTAAAGAAGAGGCTCAGGATGATTCGGCAGTGCAGCGAACAGAACAGCCAATATCATCAGCAGCAGACATTAAAGAAGAAGAAGAGGAGGAGGATGATAATGATCAGATTCAGCAGGTCTCGTGTGATGGTCCGGTCTCTGGATTTAAAGAAGAAGATGCTGACAATGGAGAGCTTAATGGTAAGAAGTGCTGGTATGGGGTGAAAAGAGACACACACACACACACACACACACAGTTGTGGTCATAAGATTACAGACCCTGCCTGAATTGGTAAAATACATAGAGGTATTATATATAACTGGAGAGAGTGACTAAGTTCCGTCCCCATTCATTTCAATGGCCCATGCTAGGCTAGCGACTTCAGCCAAAAACAATTGAAGTTGGCAAAGCACAGGCGAAGCACTGCTACTTGGATGCAGAGATATCATGCAACAACACATCAGTACTTTTCTCACTCACTACAGCACGGACAATCTCTGCGCCCAAGTGCAGTGCTTTGCCTGTGCTTCGCCCCATTATAGTCCCAATTCAATACCTGGCAAGGAGATCACCTTGTTTTAATCTGCATTGCCATTTGTACTCGTTGTGTAGACGGAGGCCACAAGAGGTAATTAGGGATTTTTTTTTTTTGGCTCACTTTTACTCAAGACATGCTATCCGGCTACAAAGGATTCCGTTCACTATGCTAAGCTAACCTAGCTGGAGCGCTGCCGGATTACGACAATGTATGCATGGAGACAAAAACATTTTGCTCACTTATCTCTAGGGGAGACGGTGAATAACCCAATTCACAGCTGCTAGCCTACTGTTTTTGTTTACAAGCATGGAGGTTGAATACAGCGCGCTCGTTTGGAATGTTCCCATATAGCAAAATCAGATCGGCAGATAGCGGACCGCTGGTGGTATGCCGCCAGTGGCGTGCCACTTGTGGTCCGCCGTTGGACCACCATCTCTTTAAATTGAACGTGTCATGAATATTTAGAAAAGTTAATAAAATGATATGTCGAGTATAACTGAGCAAATGAAAAAGATTTTAGACCAATAGTGGCAAAATATTGGGAAATTTGTCTGCAACCCGCCAGCGGACCGCCAGAGAACCGAGCAAAATGCCAGCGGACCGCCAGCTATGCCCCAAATGGACTGACAGTGGTCCGCCACCCTCTTGCTATCTGGGTTGTTGTTGTTGTTACATCCACCATAGCATCGATGAAAGATTGGAGCATGACCTACAGGCAATTCCAAGAGATTATGACAATGAATGTCGTCGTGAACAAATCCGTTACTGGAGAAAGAGAGCTGCAGTGCTTATACAGTTTGCCCAGCGTCAACAGCAAAGCAGGGTGTGGAGGATCGACTCGTGGACAATTCCAGTTTGGCAATAATGTAACATTTTGATGCTTCATCTAGTAGCAGAAGTGGGGACGAGTGTAGTTTTTTTCTGTATTTTACCAGGGAAACGGGGGCTGGAAGGCTTTATCACCCTATATGCATATTGTTCTGCCAACTGTTGTAAATTATACTACATTCTATGTACACTTGCAGTTGTGAAATCTTTTAGGTGATCTATTGCATGGTGTGTCTGTAAATAAGCCTCAATGCACACAAAGCGCACATGTAGGCTAAATAAAATCTATTGTGCATAGGCTAATACTTGAAGAAGTCACGTAAGTGCACACACTTGAAGCTGACCTACAGTATTTGTATGTGAGCTTCAAACATTTATATGTTTTCAGCGTTATTTAGCAGAATTACTTGGCTACGGAACCCAAATCTTGTTTGCGTTGGAGAGAGCATGCACAAACTTGTAGACTTTTTTTTTTTGTGATCAATTTTTTTATTAACGCCATTTATATCATTCAGAAATACAGAATAACTTCCATAACATATGACAGTTTGTGTCAAATGGTGTAAAAGACAAAAGACACCCCCTCTGCGGTCACAAAACTAAACTTGTAGGCTTTATGGTACCAGTATGGTATTCAGTAACTCAGACTTCAAGGCCATCATATATAACTTGAATTTCCCCTTGGGGATCAATAAAGTATCTATCTATCTATCTATCTCCTATCTATCTATCTATCTATCTATCTATCTATCTATCTAACGTTTTAAACAACAAAACAAAATACTAACATAACGGTGAAGTGATTTGTTTTTTCATGGTTTATTTTTCCAAAAGCTTCCTCTCCCCCCATGCCACACTGCAAAAACGTCTTATCTAATAAAATCTAACCAAGTGTTATTAATCTTATATCAAGATCAAAACATCTAGTTGGTACTGTTTTTAGTATGAAGAGACTTAGCACTTTCTCGTGAAATTGTTTGACTTAATTTAAGAAGAGCTTGACTTCTTCTAAGACGACTCATCCTGAAAACAAGCAAATTTGTCTGCCAGTGTGTTGAGTAAATGTCTCTTGATAAGACTCCTTAAAATAAGTTAAAGTCTTCTTAAATTAAGTCAAAAGGATCTTTTGAGAGGTAAGTCTCTTGAGGTAAGTCTCTTCATACTAAAAAAGATACCAAATAGATGTTTTGATCTTAATATAAGATTATATTTTTTGCACTCCAACATGACCCTGGCATTTAAGTGCTCCCGCTACATGGACGCACGAAAGAAACGTCATCGACACGCCCTCACGTGATGTGAATCTTTATTTTTTTTTTAAGTATATTTTTTTGGGCTTTTTATGCCTTTAATGATAGGACAGTGGAGAGTGACAGGAAAGGAATGGGAGAGAGAGCAGGTAAAATACATGGAGGTATTATATAGTTGCGCCACAGCTGGGACCACGTGGTGTGAATCTTAACCGCATGTTCATCGCCTCGTTCAGACACAGCTGATTTACATAAAGCCCGGAGGAAGTACTAGGAGGGGACCAGTAGAACAGCCGACTAAGTTGGGACTTCCATATGACCGTTTATGTTGTTCAGATATACGGTCCAACCATTTAACATCCGCAGAACCTCCGGTCTTACACGTATGTCTGAAAGCCCTAAAAGATAGAATTGTTAGCGCTCTTCTTCTACGTGCTTTAAAGTTCAAACCATACACAGTCTATGGTTCAAACAACTGGGCTTTGTATTCCCATGCTCTGACGATCAGTATCAATGATTGTTTCTTCTTGCACACACATAGGGCTCTAGAGTCTTTGCCATGAAAGATTTTTACATCTGATTTTTTTCCAACTGAATTCGTGAAGTTATTAGCCTTAAAATGTAGGGTCTAGGCACTCAGTGTTCGCAGTGCTCACTCCGAGGGGCAGGATAATCGGTTGTCTTTCAAATTCCCTCTGCACGCAATAGGACAGCGCTATGAGTCCCATGCGTTTCCCACCAGCGGAGCTAGTTGGCTAGTTCAAACTTTTGCCAACTTCATAAAAGCTTAACTTGTGTCACACTGTTCGCCAACAGCAACATTATCTTATTTGTTTTCAAGTAGCAGGGAATTCAAGCCAAACCGTTGCAACTCTGCCATCAATCATTATGTTAAGCCCGCCTAACGACTCTATACACGATTTGATTTGTCTGATAGAAGTTTAATTTTTCGAGCTCACAAGCCAACGGAGAGTTGCTAGACTAGCCCTGGCAGCAAATGTAATTTGCTGCCGCTTGGGTGCATCTAGATTTCTAGGCTATGAAGTTATTTCAATGACTAAATATTCAAATTGTGTAATTCAACATGCCATTTTGCTTTGAAAACTTATGACACCTTTGTACTTCCATAGGATTTTTGCTGCACCCAGTGTGAATTTGCAGCTTGGTAAACCTACACTTGCAGTCGAAATTAAGCCAACGCAAATTGAACTTTGCCAATTGAAATTGCTACCGATAGAAGCGCACAGGTCAGGTGCAGTGTGGTTGCGCACCCCTCAGGTGTAGTGTGGTTTGATCAACCAGGCATTTCAAGAGTTTGCAACAGCGGTCACATCAGAAACTTTCCTGTTCAGTTGACACTATTAAGGCTATTTAAAGTAAAGGGGACAGACTTGTGGGGCATCCGTGGCCTACTGGTTACAGGGTTCCCGCGGATCCTTAAAGTCTTAAATACAACTTTCGGTTTTTAAGGCCTAAACAAGTCTTAAATTGTCTGGGATGTCTTGAATTTCCGAAAGGGAGGTATTAAATTTGCGTATGCAGGCATGAAAACTCCTCACCTTTCGGCGAAATTTGCTGTTTTGAATCCAAAATAGGGGACTTACGTGGTTCGCACAGATCCGATGAGAAAATATTGTGTGTGGGGGGGTATGGGGTTAAACCTGAGTTTACTAATCGCGCGCAGACGCGAACACATTTTGATGCAGTGTAAGACAAGAGCCCAATTAAAAACTTGTCTGATCCAGTAACGATTATGTGAATGCAGCCCCTATGCATTTAGCCTATTAAAAACAGTGGAAGCTAAATTTTGCCGCGGATGCAACGCGAACAGAACGCTTGCGCTGGAATAGCCTCCCTGTCTGTGTGACTATATGCGTCTGAAATGTCAGCTGAAATGTGAGCCCGGCGAGCAGAGATCATGGGAGAGATGCTTATTGATGTCACAGGTGGGCTAGTTGAAACTTTCAACTTCTGTCAGAAAGATTGGTGTAGCAACGTAGATTGAGATTGGTGTAGCAACGTAGCATCTAGGCTGTTGTTAAAGTTAGCGAAATTGGACAGAAATATAGACATAACGAGTTCATTTGATGAAGAATACGTGCAGTTTGAGCCATCTAGATTGACAAAAGGTGAAGCACATAGGCATACTTTATCAGTATAGCAAAGGCTAATGTGAATAACTAAATAGTTGAATTAAATGCTCCTAAACTGGGCTGGTGCGTTTTGTCGAGTTCAGAGACAAAAGCAGTGTTTGACATGGTAATGCGGTCTTTTAAGAAACGTTCAGTGGCCTGATCAGTAGGCCTAGTCTGTGTCCAGGGTTTAACATGTAATGTGAACATTGTTCACACAACTTTATTGGTTGGTTAAACACACTAGCACAATGCCACAATATGTAAGTAGCCTATGCTGCAGGTTAAAACTATTAAAACCAATTTTACAAATTAAAGCCTAGTCTACCCTACCCAAGTTTATTTATTACCTGGTTTGGTCCAACAAATATTCAGACTTATCTTATTGAGACTCATTCTAATAGGCTACTATGAAGTGTCCATTAGGCCTATGAAATCTTCAGAAATGTCTGATAACTTCAGGCATAAATAAAGAAAGCTTTCAAGAAAACGCATGTAGATTACTGAGGAGGAGAGGGCCAGGCTGAAGCATGTTGCCACACAAAAAGAAGAAATAATAAGTATTTTTTTGTAAAAATTTAGTCATTTTGTAGTTTGTTTTCTTTATAAATCTCTGGTTTTAGGCAACTTCATACTCCATGGAAGCTATGCACTATTGGCAACAATGTCGCTTGTTTTGCTATGAAACGGCCATTTCCCTCTTCGCGCGTCCTTCTCACCTTTTTCACCCCTGACCCGTTTTCATGCCTGCGTATGGGACCGCCAGCGAGTGCAAGAGAGCAAGTGTCTCCATCCGGTTTCGTGTATTTAAAACGCAATTGTATAAGTGACTAAGGTGGTTGCAGAGTGAAGATGTTTTTCACGGGTGTGAAAACGGTAATAATACAGTACAAATATTCCTGACGTTTTCGTGGTGTAGCCGAGGCCTGAGAGATACGCAGGTAGCCTACGTGAGTGGTAGAATGAGCGGGAGAAAGAGTTGGTCAGCCAGTTAGCGATAGGTTGGCCATACGTTCAAATTTAGGCCGGACATATGGATTTTAAAAGCCCTGTCCGGCGTCTGGCACAGCCTCAAGCCGGACGCTCATTTGTCCTCCTTTTTGGAGTTGCGCTTGGCATCGAGAATCTTTGGTCGGACGCAGCATCGTTTTTACAAACTATGGACGCGAAGACTGCTGGTCAAATTATGCGCAGTGCTTCTGTCACTTGTCTGATAATTTGCTGCGCATTTTATGAAGGAACCATGGGCTGACAGAAAAAGAAAACAAATGTTTTCGCAATCAGGAGGAAATACTGTACATGTTAAGTTGATCTGTTTGCATCTTTCCAGCGTGTGTTGCTGGCCTAGCTTAGGGAAGAAAATATCTGTCTAAGTTATAATACCTGTAATATCTGTCAGTAGCTTGCTTCCCAGCGTTTCCCAGTAGGCCTACTTCGCAAAAGTTGTGAAATATAACCGCATAATTTTTGAATGTCGGCGACTGGCTACATAAAAAAAAAAAAACGTGCGTTCATAAAACGTGCGTGCTTACGATGAAGCCAGCAGTTTTCAGCAGGATCATGCGAGGAGGACCTGTCTCTTAATTAATTTAAAACAAGTCAATGGTTTTACAATGTTTCAGTCAAGCTTTGGTTGGTTTAGATACAACTGGTATGCAAAATGTAAAGTAGTGGATTAACTTTAATTTGCTGTGCTGCATATAGGACAATAGATGCACATAGTAAATTATATAAAGTAGGCCTATTAAAATATTTAAATAGCTTAGTCTAACTTTGAAAAAAATATTTAAGAAACCATACCACTGCACTTGGTGTGAGAAGAGTTTTACTCAAGAAAGTAGTCTGAAACAACATACACGCATTCACACAGGAGAGAAACCTTACCACTGCAGTTGGTGTGGCAAGAGTTTCAGGCAAGCGAGTAATTTTAGAGCTCATCAGCGCATTCACACAGGAGAGAGGCCATACCACTGCACGCAGTGTGGCAAGAGTTTCCCTCAAAAGGGAAAATTAAAATTAGTAGGAAAAAAAACTATTGCATAAAACATGTTTAAGTTGTCGTATATATCTTTTTGCCGTGGTATAGTCTTAATTTTTGCATTTAGATGTCTTGAAAAGGTCTTAAAAGTCTTTAAATTTGCACTTGGAAAATGTGCAGATACCCTGTGGTTAGGGCTTAGGGCTTGGAACTTAAGGGTTGCCGGTTGAATTCCCTACCAGTAGGAAAAATATGGGCGGGGGAAGTGGTTGAGCACTGCTCCTATGCCCACATCCACGCCTGAGGTGCCCTTGAGCATGGTACCTAACCCCTCAATGCTCCCCGAGCATTGCTATAGCAGGCAGCTCACTGCTCCGGGTTAGTGTGTGCTTCACCTCACTGTGTGTTCTCTGTGTACTTCACTAATTCACGGATTGGGATAAATGCAGAGACCAAATTTCCCTCACAGGATCAAAAGCATATCTATACTTATATACTAGACTAGGGTTGTTGGATATTTGGCTATTTCCTTAACTGGCAGCCTGAGCATTTTAATCAAATACATAGGATAATCATTCCAATGTTGCAGGAATTTATATTAATAGAAATGTATTTTGTTTTAAATCATGGGTTGACATGGGTTATGCCTGATCCTACATGATCCTACATGATGATATAATACAACCTAAACCATACAGGCATTAAGTCAAGAATACATTGTTTAATCCAATAGTTTAATTTGCCGTCTTCCAGAAATGCTTTACCAACATGGACGCACGAGGACACTCGTGCCCAACACTAAACTTGTGCATGAGCTGCATGTAAAAACAGTTGCAACCATGGAACACCATGTTTTAAAAAATTTCAGCAACCAAATGCCATGCTAATTGGCTGAAGCTAACCCTCCAAATCCAGACCCCCTGGTATAATATTTACCTTTCTCTTCAAGAAGAAGCTTTTTTGTTTTTCTCGAAGTCACGAACACTGTCGGTAAAAAATAAAATCGTTGCTACCTAGCTATTTTTCAAAAACTGGCCAATATTTCACAAGTTCTGCTAGGCCTTGTTAATTTATATGAGCACAATCGTATACACGTCGGTTGTGAGGGTCAGGAGTCTCAACTCGAGGTGAGGAGGAATAAGGGTCTCTGGACACCTATTGAAGGAGTGCACGCATTACATTATTGTGCTGTGGTCAATGTGAACGTAAGTGTCTTCTTTGTTTGCGTCTGCAGTAGAAAAATCGGACCTCAGAGCTGAACACCCTGTCTTTTCAGCTGAAGACATCAAAATTGAACTTGTCCAGGTACAGTGGTGAAAGTCTACGATGTTTGTAATGTCTAGTATAGTTATCCAAATCATAATCATTATCATAAAATCATGTCTTTATTTCATCAGCCAAGCTAATGCCAATATTACAACAAATGTTCAAATATTCCAAACCAAATTAAACAAGCATTTAACCAAATGCTAGGTTGATAGTTAAAGTTAACTAGTTGATACATTTTCCTTTGGCCAAATGTGCTGAATCTGATTCCCAGCATTTCTCCCTTTGTGTGTTAGGAAGAGGAGGACACATCATACTTGGCTACAGTGTTCAGTTCTGAGGCTGCTCCAACTGCCCCATCCCCTGCAGAGAAGAAGCTCCACCACTGTAATCTGTGTGGCAAAAATTTTAGTCGTTCGTTTTGTCTTGCTGTTCATCAACGCATTCACACAGGAGAGAAACCATACCACTGCACTTGGTGTGAGAAGAGTTTTACTCAAGAAAGTAGTCTGAAACAACATACACGCATTCACACAGGAGAGAAACCTTACCACTGCAGTTGGTGTGGCAAGAGTTTCAGGCAAGCGAGTAATTTTAGAGCTCATCAGCGCATTCACACAGGAGAGAGGCCATACCACTGCACGCAGTGTGGCAAGAGTTTCCCTCAAAAGGGAAATCTCAAACAGCACCAGTGTATTCATACAGGGGAGGGGCATTTCCACTGCAGTCAGTGTGGTAAAAGTTTTAATCAAGAGGGAAACCTCAGAATTCATAAGCGTATTCATACTGGAGAGAGACCATACCACTGCAGTCAGTGTGGTAAGAGTTTCAGTCAAGAGGGAAATCTCAGAAGTCACGAACGAATTCATACAGGAGAGAAGCCGTATACATGCACTCAATGTGGCAAAGAATTCAATGTAAAGGGGAGTCTTAAAAGACACCAGCGTATTCACACAGGAGAGAGGCCTCACCAATGCACTCAGTGTGGCAAATGTTTCAGTCAAATAGAATATCTCAAAGTACACCAGCAAACTCACACTGGACCTCAATGCACTGAAGACTCTATACCAGGGATCTCCAACATGGTGCCCATGAAATAGTACTGTGCATTATAGGCCTACTTGGCCTAATGTGAGAGATTTCAGATGTGCACTGTAAAATGCATCTTCATAAGTTAGGCTGGTGTTGGTGATTGCTATTGAAATGTTTGTCCAAACTAATTGTCCATTGAATTTTGGGCAGTGGTAAAAATTGTAAACTAAATTATGCATTTTGTTCTTTAAAAATAAGATTAGAACAAAAATTTATATTGAAGTAGGCTATTGAAGAAGCAAATGTCTAAGCTTTTAACATGTCTGTTCACTATTTAGGCTAATTTTAATGAAAATGTGGTTGCTTAATAGTGGGCATTATACATGTTGATAATTTAAATGTAAACATTACATATTATTTAGAACGATTATCCTCACAAAGAGGGCTGAGGGTCTTTATTTTTTTTTTTTTCAAATGAGTAGCCCTCCATATGATTTTGGGTCCTTCAGGTAGCCCTCATTTCCAAAAAGTTTGGAGAACCCTGCTCTATACTTCCGTACAAAGCCAAACCACAGTAACTATGCTGTTGGGCAAAATTGAGTTATGACTTGAAATGGACTTTGTGACACTTTTGTGACAAAGTATCCAGGTTCAACTGTGTTCAGTTTCAGAGAAACATGAGGGTCAATTGCAGTATCTAAGAAATACCAAGCTAATACCAAGGCTGTGATGCATTAAAACTAATGTGCCCCCTTAGTTTTACTTGGCCTAATCCTAATACGCTTGTGCCTGTGTGATCATAGTCAGCATGGTGCTAGCAACTGCTAGTGCTGGTTTTGTGTGGGCAATAGTTGAATTGTTGCATTGGGGAGGGGTATTTAACTGTAGTATTCAAACTGTACTGTATTGTAGTCTACTGTGCATAGGTTAAATAAACGAGACAGTGCGTCTTTCACTACTGCAGTGGTTCTCAAAGTGTGGGGCGCGCGCAATGATTTTTTTTCTTTTCTTTTTTGACAAAGAGGATCATATGATTCAAAACAATATAGACACACACAAAAATAGGAGTCATAAACAGACTGACATGAATTAAAATCAGATCCAGGGGACGAGACGGTAAATGTAACATGGAACCAAAAGGCGAAATTAATATTTTAACATTACCATTTTGCTGTGATGATGGGCTCAGGTGGGGCTTGAAAATTCCCCACCTCTAAAGTGTGGAATGACAGAAAAACTTTGAGAACCACTGCACTGCTGTGTCTGTGTACTTTTGACTCAAAACCAAACTGTGTGTTGTGTGGTCCATTGCAACCTGAAATTAACATTTAATGAATATAAGTGTTTACATAAAGCTTTGTATTTCACTGTTGTGAGACTTGGTATTTATATTGCACAGTCCAACACCAGGCGCCTCTGGTCAGTACCAGGAGTTCGGTAGCACATTGAGTTATTGGTAAGGCCTGATTTTTTATGTTGTAAAGTGCGAAACGGTACGGCCGGGCGATCAAGGCAACACGATCAGAGAAGGTTAGTTGGTTATCAAGCATTAGTGTGATTTTGATCTGCCTACCTTTAATTGACTGCAGTTTTCCAAATCTTCAAAAAACATTGCACCTATTTTTCCAAATTTCACTTCCTCTAGCAATTTATTTTGCAACAACTGCTTAAAAACACCATTGCAATGTTTTAGAGAAGTTGCCACAAAAGAAGAGAAGATCATTGAAAAGTTTCTGGGTGTCCATATCTGAGGACCTCTCTTGGACCCTCAACACCTACCATGATCAAGAAGGCTCACCATTATCTCTTCATCCTGAGGAGACTTAAGAAGGTCCACCTGTCTCCTCAGGTCCTGGTAAACATCTACCGCTGCACCATTGAGAGCATCCCCACCAACTGTGTCACAGTATGATATGGCAAACTGCTCTGCCGCTAAAAACAAATCACTGCAGAGGGTGGTAAAACCAGCCCAGCGCATCACTGGTTCTCCCCATCGAAGCCATCCAAGGCAAGCGATGCTTATGTAAGGTGTGCAGCATCATCAAAGACTCACCCCAACCACAGATTGTTCACCCCACTCCCCTCCGGGTAGGCGTTACAGGTCTCGCTGCACCTGAAACAGCAGGTTCAGAGGAAGCTTCTTCCCTGAGGCTGTCACCCAACTAAACTCTAGCTCTGCATCCCGGGGACAACCAACCAACTATGCCTCCCCCGTAGGCTAACAATGGGCTACTTTTAAAAATAGTTATGAACTACAAAATAGTTATGAAATGCATTGATTAGGTTTGGCCAGTATCTACCTGGCTGGTACATCTACAAGTAATATATTGTGTCTTACAATGAGTAAACATAAACAAAATGTTACAAAAAAGAGGGTCACAGTCACATTGATTTGCGGACTTAATTTATTTCTAAACATGTGGATTCTATCTGGACATCGGACCAGCATGAGAAAAGGAAACCCTGGAATGGATCTATTTCATGACCTATTTCATGTGTTGTGTTTTCCCAGTGAAACGGACAGGACTATGCGCCTCATCCTCCATGGCCCCTTCAGGGAGTCCCACGTCCAGCTGGACCCTACAAAAAGAGCTGGAGGAGTCCGGAAGATTGTCCCGTCCTCTGCGTAAACACAGCTCCCAGCTCAAGTCTTGTCATTACTCTCTCACAGGAGAAAAGCCATACCACTGCAATCAGTGTGGCAAGAGTTTTCGTCAAGCGGGAACTCTCAGAGTTCACAAACATATTCATACAGGAGAGAGGCCGTATAAATGCATTCAGTGTGGCAAGAGTTTCAGTCAGCCGGGAAATCTCAGAGTTCACCAACGAATACATACAGGACACAAGCCGTATGAATGCAATCAGTGTGGCAAGAGTTTCTTTCAAGAGGGAGACCTCAAAAGACACCAGCGAATACATACAGGAGAGAGGCCGTACAAATGCACTCAGTGTGGCAAGGACTTCAATGTGAAGGGACATCTCAAAAGACACCAGCGTGTTCACACAAAAGAGATGCCCTACCAGTGCAGTCAGTGTGGTAAGAGTTTTGGATACAAAACGACTATGAATAAACATCAGTGTAAGAATAGGGGTGCAGCCGACCATAGTTGATCTGTGATCCCTACGGACCACACCCAACAGTTCAGGGGTGCGTTTCTAGAAAAGTAAGCAACGATGTTGCTCAACCACCGTGGTACAACACAACTTGTGATCAAACAACGTCAACACCTGTTTCTAGCTAGAAGGTATCGTACCTGTGTAGCAATTCGCTACCTCTGGTGTTCGAACACTGTAGTTGCAACAGCGTTGTTGATAATGCAGTGATACATATCATTGGTGGCAACGTATAATACCCCACCCCCTAGAAGTTCTCTGCCACCGCCCATGTTGAGTTTTCAAATTTAAACCAAAAGTGATAAATGCTGGCATTGGCATTGTCATTGCCATCAGCAAAAACCTAAACCTATTGCAAGCATATAAAACAGTTTACTTACAGTATACTTATCGACTAATTGTGTTAAATATCTATGTTAAAAAAATGTATAGAGCCTAGACGAATTTTAGGGTATCGCAAGTTTTCTTGTCTGTCTCGTTGCTTAACGGAAGCACGTTGATACTCTGCGCACTTGACCAGAGTTTGCATCCTCTCTTTCCTTTTCACTTCTGAGTAAGAGTAGGCCTACGATATACAACAATAGGTTTTGACCCTACATATTTATGCATATAGTTACTCTACATCGAGAGACCATTAGGAACATGACATCAGTCAAAAACGATTGTTTCAAATAGTTGCAGTGCTCTATTTGGTATTTTCATGTGTCACTAGTTCACCTGCACATAGTTAGAAGCATGAAGACAATCTCACTTCATAAGAGAATTGAACCTATAATGTTTGGACAACAAGAACTAGAAACGCACCCCAGATTGGTTGTAGAGTTCATAATGTCTTAGGAGACCAAATTGTGTTAGTAATATTTCCTTGAAGTTGATGCAGATTTGCAGTTAAAAGAGAATGTAAAAACATTTGTTCACGTGTTAAAATCAGGTGTGTTTACCTGGGCACATCTAATCCAATTACAATTGGATTCATACCTCAGTTGAAATAAAATTACTGTTCTGAAACAGATAGTTCTGGTTCTTGATTATGATTGACTGAATCACGTTTTTTTGCTGCTGCAAAACCTACTGCAACCCCCCTTGTTCACCACATTTCATTATATTTTACTGTGCTACTAATTGTCAAGAGTTGCTACATCTCAACGTTGCTTTCTAAATTACTTGTTGCTATGTTTATATGTTATGAGCAGGGATGTAGTGAAGGCTAAACACAAGTAAACACAGTTTATTCACCTCTTATTAGAGTTTGTCCACCTTTCATTAGAGTTTATTCACCAATTGCAACTTCTAACATTAAAAACTCACACTGTATTATCCACATTCACAATATGTATACTCATCAACACTCTGGGAATCATTTAATACCATTGGTATTGTTATAAACATTGGACAATAACCTCCACCATCATCAAACATGTTCTGAATGCCTTTTAAAAAATCTGATACCGCATGGCACAGTCCACCTTACTGTGATCACAGAATTCATAGTTTACCCACCTATTATTTTACCACTACACCTCTGGTTATGAAATCGTGAAATACTTGCCTAGTAACTTTTTTATTAAATCAATAACCCCTACTAGAGGTGTCACAATTTCAGTTTTAAGTCAAATATACCAGGCCTGTACCAGGAGTTGGGTAGCAGATTGAGTCACTGGTGAGGCCTGATTTGGTGTATGTTGCAAAGTGTGAAACGGCACGTTCAGGTGACCCAGGCAACATCATCAGAGAAGGTTAGTTGGTTATCAAGCATCAGTGTGATTTTGGTCTTACTACCCTTAATTGACTGTAGTTTTCCTTTTTTTGAAAAAATCCTCTAGCAATTTCTTTCCTCAACTGCCTAAAAACACTGCAAAATCCTGAAGGGATTGTATGGGCAAAGATGATAGCTTTTTTGAAGTCTTTAATAGTCTAATCAATCTTTGTTTAATATCTATCAGATTTATATTCAATCCATTAGGGGGTCCGTGGAGGTACTGCAGGGGGTCTGCCAAATTATCTGAAGCATTTTTGTTCCTCCTCCAAAAATTTTAAACGGCTACGTGAACATAAACAGAACAGAAAATATGCCTTCTATTTGTTCATAAAATAACACATAGTCTAACCATGAGTCTTCATGCAATCGTGTGATCACCGTGGGAACATGTGTGCACCAATATCCTGCGTTAAAACACATTACCTCCATCTGCCCCAGAATAGACAACGGGCAACCAGGTGAGACATTTTGAGACGTTTCTGGGTGTCCATATCTCTGAGGACCTCTCTTGGACCCTCAACACCTCTACCCTGATCAAGAAGGCTCAGCATCTCTTCATCCTGAGGAGACTTAAGAAGCTCCACCTGTCTCCTCAGGTCCTGGTAAACATCTACCGCTGCACCATTGAGAGCATCCCCACCAACTGTGTCACAGCATGATATGGCAACTGCTCTGCCTCAAACCGCAAAGCACTGCAGAGGGTGGTGAAAACTGCTCAAAGGTGCCACACTCGCCTCCATGTGGGTGCATATGTAAATCAGTTTTCAGTTGGTCTAGAACGGCCTACTCTTGCAGTTTTACAGAAAAGTCTGTGTTTCCCCATTCAAAAAAGAAATGCTTCACTTCATTGTTAGTCTGACATCCAAAGTAGTTGTTTAACTTTATGTGAACGATGCTATTTTCTGTGTCTTGTTAATTCCAACGTTGGGGTCTTTGGAGGAAAAATGCATATAATACCAAATAATATTGCTGTATTTTACAATGAGGAAACAGAAACAAAATGTTACAAAAATTAATTAGTAGTGGGTCACACAATCACATTGATTTGAGGACTTAATTTGTTTGTAAACATAGATAAGTACAGATGTGTACACACATTTGTTTTGTTTCCATTCTTTTTTTTTTTATAATATTTTTATTAAAACATGACCGGTACATTTCAGATTTGTCCTACCAAATTAATTCTATTCATCAGACCAGCAGGAGAAAAGGAAACTGTGGAATGGATCTATTTCATGACCTGTTTCATGTGTTGTGTTTTCCCAGTGAAACGGACAGGATTATGCACCTCATCCTCCATGGCCCCTTCAGTGAGTCCCACGTCCAGCTGGACCCTGCAAAAAGAGCTGAAGGAGTGTGGAAGATTGTCCCGCCCTCTGCCTAAATACAGCTCCCAGCTCAAGTCTTGTCATTACTCTCTCACAGGAGAGAAGCCATACCACTGCAATCAGTGTGGCAAGGGTTTCAGTCAAGCAGGAAATCTCAGAGCTCACAAACGAATTCATACAGGAGAAAGGCCGTATAAATGCACTCAGTGTGGCAAGAGTTTCAGTCAAGCGGGACATCTCAGAGCTCACAAACATGTTCATACAGGGGAGAAGCCATTTAAATGCATTCAGTGTGGCAAGAGTTTCACCCTCGAGGGAAATCTCAGAGTTCACCAGCGAATACATACCGGAGAGAGGCCATGTAAATGTAATCAGTGTGGCAAGAGTTTCTCTCAAGAGGGAGCTCTCAAAAGACACCAGCGAATACATACAGGAGAGAGGCCGTACAAATGCACTCAGTGTGGCAAGGACTTCAATGTGAAGGGACATCTCAAAAGACACCAGCGCATTCACACAGGAGAGAGGCCGCACCAATGCACTCAGTGTGGAAAACGTTTCAGTCGATTAGAACAACTCAAAATACACCAGCATGTTCACACAAAAGTTTAGTTAATCCACAATGTCATCATGTGAATGAGCTCATATGCACCAGAATGTGTTGTCTCTGCAGCACCACTGTTCCTAGATCAGCATGATTTATTTCATATTCACATTTACATTTGTTTTATTTTCTTATAGTGTCACAGTATTAGACGTTTCTTGGTGTTTTATGCCCTCAATGTTGTCTTCAAGGCAGCGCTGCCTGGAAGGCACTAGGGTTAGGCATGGGTTAAGGGTAGAGTTAGGGTTGGGGTTAGGTTTAGGATTAGGTGCCTTTAAACGTTGGGGGCAGAAAACACCATTGAGCGTATTAGACATATTACTATTTTTTTTCTTTATTATTTGTATTATATATTTTGCCAGTGGATTTCTCAAGACTCAGAGCACTGTTACAAAAGCAATGTGCAGGTGCTTTAGGGTGACATGTAGACTTGTGTACTTTAGAGACATAGATTTAGAATAAAACAACAACTCCCTCCTTCTCCATTACTGTAGCCTAAAAAGGAAGCTACAACAGGCGTGTAACTGAAGCGTTCCATTCGCGACACGTAAAATACATTGAAGAAGACTGGTCTATTTTTTAGAATGTACGTGCCACTATCACGTCTGGTCTAGCTACTGCTACTTCTTTCTTCTTCAATTACGTTGAAGTAGTGGAGAAACTATAATATACGATTAAATACAGTAGCTTATTACTTACAAGCAGGCATACAGAAAAGGTTAACACAGATTTGAATCCAGGACTGTAGAGGGTGATAAGATAATGGCATGTCCAGAGCCGTATAGAGAAAATGTGGCCAACTTTGCCATGTTTGATATCAACGTCAGATGACTACAGCGTAACCCTCTGGGGCAAATACGCTGTGTTGAAATATCACTTATATTCACCATTATAACAATGTTATCATCAATGTTTATCAATATGTAAAAAGCCCACAGATATATGGATATCCAACATGGTGCCCATTTGATTACCTAGTTGGGCAAACTCTCTTTATATATGGCTCTGGGCATGACTGAATTATTTGAAAGCATGAATCAGATCGCTGAAACAGATTCAAAGAGCATCAAAACAAATCCATATCTCCCAACAATTTGGAAAGTTTCTTTTTTTTAAAGTTATTCTTTGAGTATCAACCATATTGTTCCACTAAAGTATTATGAAGTATATGAAACAGACAAAACATATTTGTAAATAAGTTTGATTTCCTTTTGCATTTTATGAAAACCTCCAATAAACTGTTCAGAGAAAAATGACTGAATTTTCTCCATATAATACAATGGGTTAGGCTTTATGCAAGGGAAACTGGCTGCCAAGGCGTCCTGCTATACAGAATTAATGAACGAGGTGGAGGCAAAGAACTTCCCACCGCACAGCGGAGAGGTGTTTCCTCCACCGAATGGGATTTATATGTATAATGGGCCTTTATCCCGCTTATCACCCGGTTGCCACTATAGACAATAATCATGACACTATTTATCACCTGGTTGCCACTAATCATTGATTTAAGGCTACAGCTAACTAGCCAAGATGAAAAACAAATGTAGTAAACTTGATTGATATTGAAGTAAGCTACAATGTAATAGTCTAAGTTTGCAATTACTACACACGCCGTTTGTAAAACATGAGATGTACTGTTTTCATAAAAATGTTGGTGCTTTTCCATTTTGCGTTGCACTTTTTTTCCCATTCAAAGTGCTCAGGGCGGCAGTACAAAAACACAAGACGCAGCAGGCTCTCCAAACACGAGGCGCTCTGAGCGAATAAGCAGCACGCAAAAAGCTTACTGCCAAAAGGAAACAACATAAATAATAATAAGTTTAAACAGTATGTTAGAAATGTATCAAGACATCTCATCTGAGACACAATGAACAACACATGGGCAAACATATAAGAGGGCAAATGGTTCACTTACTTTGAATGCAGCCGCAACAGGTCATTGGATGGGTTGTGAATTGCCCTCCCCGTTGAGGAGACAAAAAACCTGTCTTCCGCGTCAACATCTTCACTCCTCTTGCGTTTCTTGTTGGATCTAAGGAGCTGTGGATGCACCCGTCTATGGTATAGATCAAACCACTGTTGGCAGAGGAGAAAAGGGAATTAAGATTCACTTCTGCTGTTGAACACACAGCTGACTAACCCACAGACGAGCAGGTTACAGATGGACTGCTCATCTAAGAATACACTGTCCCTGTTTCTCCTATACAGGATTTCACTCATTCTTCAAATGACATTTGCTTTGGTTTATCCATTTTTTTTTCTCCGAGGAAATGTGATATCTCTGAATTGAACTTACGTGCGCCTCCTCCTCTGACAGGGCAAACGAGGCCTCTTCCTGTGGTGCTGTCTTGTGCTCCTGTACGTCAATGATGTAACGCGATTGATGTTCTCTCCTGGCAAGCCACTCCGCCACAGTCATGTGTGCCACCACGCCTGGTCGTTGGAGGTGTTGCAGAATGATAACAGCCTCGAGGTAGTACACCACAAAGGTGCACTCGGCCAACTCCAATGAGGCAGAACAACTGTCCGACAGTTTGTTCATAATTGCCAAAAGGTCCTTCTCGGCAGCCCCCAGAACAGCCACGCATTCATATGGTTGAATGTGCCTAATAAACACAGAGTGTGTATTGATGGTCCTCACCTCCTGTTTGTAATTTTCATTTAGGAGATCTATCCTTAGGTGTTCGGCAAAGTCTTTCAGCAGTTGTTTTTCCAGTGGCTGTTTGTTATAAAGCTCCTTCTTAAGCATGAGTTGCTTGGTCTTCCGGGAATAATTCACATCTCGGCCACTGCAATGTGGGATAAGACTTTTGTTATAATAGTGCATTTTTATGATTTAATGTGAACCACACTTAAAAACACAAATCACAGATAAGTTGTGAAAACTGAGACTCTCACCATTGAAACAACTTTCCACTGCCGTCAGATGCCACTTCGGCTGACTCTCCCCGGTCTCTGGTGGATGGTCCGGCCTCAGAATTAGTCTGCCTGGTGGATGGTCTAGCCACAGAATTAGTCTGCCTGGTGGATGGTCCGGCATCAGAATTAGTCTGCCTGGTGGATGGTCCGGCCTCAGATGGGGGGACACCATTCTTAACCCTCTAGGAGCCACAGTCGACTATAGTCGACAAGATGCGGTACTGAATAAAACGGCCGATTTAGTCAAATAGGGTGTCATATTTCGTTCGACCTCCACTCCACTAGATGGCAGACATGTCATACGTCATCCCGGAGTCGAAAAAATGGCAGGCTTTAAACAAAACTTTCTAGCTACAGCGCATTGAATCAGTGCGTACAATACCGGAGCTAGTGTGCGTGTGAGCCACTTTGTCAGAGCGATATTGTCAACGTCAGCGAGTATTTGCATTAGATTATCGTCTAATGGCATCAAAAAAGTTTACCTGAAATGAAGTGTTGGGTCTTCTATTCGCAGACCCTGATTCTGAAGGGGAATATCTGCCTTCAGAAAATGACGGTGATTCGTTTAGTGAGGCTTCAGATGCGTCCCTGCCTTGCAGTGATGCAGCTGGACAAAGTGAGAGTTTACTCCATAGTTTAGCTTACACCAAGCACAAACGTTGAATCGTTTGCCCAATGTCACTGGTGGGAATAATGTTTCACGGGTTCGGAGTGTTCATCGGGAAGTTAGCAGGGTGTTAGTGGTGTGGCGAACGAGGCTGGAGGTAGCCTAATGTCCATAGCGCTAGCTTCTGTCTTTTGAACGTGTGCCTCTCCGCAATCGCGGCGACAGTAACGTGGTGGAGCCTTTGTCTAATGCCACTGGGTATGTTAGACGAGGTCGAATGACAGTAGGCCTAGTCCGAGCTGCGCAGATCTGGCCATGCTGCTCGCAACAGGAGCAGAGGTGGTGACACGGGGCAGGAGAGCCATTAGGCCATGCATAGTCTATCACAAGATGATGGGAATGCCGGCCCTGTATGGATAGGATATGGATATGGATAGTCATTATCTCTACAGCAAAAGACCTGCTACATAAAAAAAAAATTGTCAGCCATTTATTAGTAATGATTTACACTGTTGATTATCTATTTCCCTGACCATTTAGGACATATATGTGTTCTTTTTTGTGTGTTCATGTCCTTGTGATGTGTGTGTCTTTGTCAGCTAAGAAAAAAACAACAAAAAACATCAACAAAAACAACAAAAAGAAAACAAATACTAGCATTTAGTGATGGGGACGAGACCGCCTATGCCGAGTCCGAGTCAAGACCGAGTCTTTGAAGGGTCGAGACCGAGTCTGTTGGTTTCCAAATACAGTCGAGTCCGAGTCAAGACCGAGTCTTTGAGGAAGCAAGTCCGAGTCGAGACCAAGTCCTTTAGTAGTCGAGACCGAGTCGAGACCAAGACCATAAAAACATGTCAGTTTTCATATTCATGATTTAATATCACCCCAGTTAATAATCAACCATTAGGCCTACAGACTAAGCTAGATTGGGAATTGTTTAGAAGAGCAGTCTTAACGTCTTAATATGGACTATGCTGACCTACAGACATTCACCGGCAGCAGAGCCATAGAGATAAATAAACGGCTCTGACGGCAGTATCTTTGCATTGCACCATGGGATGTCATTTTTAAATAATGCCAGTCAACATTGCATTTTATTATTATTGTTGTTGTGTGTTTTTTTTATATGAACATAAAAAATGCGTTGGTCTCGAGGACTCGGTCTGAAATTACGAGTCCTTCTCCTCCCACTGTGGTCTGAGACCGAGTCAAGACCGAGTCTTTGAAGGAACGAGTCCGAGACGAGACCGAGAAAGCAGAAATTGGTCTCGAGACTACTACTACATCACTACTACTGTAGCATTGTCTCTTGTCTTGTCTCGTCATCACACTCCTGATCTGTGCCTTGCCCTGGCAAGTGAGCTTTTGAACTAAACAGGTCTTGTCTACTTGTGTTTGTGTGTCATCTGAATAATATATATGTGCCCCATACATGGAATCAGAGTGCCTACTGTATGTAGTAAATGGAAAATCTCTACAGCAAAAGGCGCCTACCGCTACATGCATTTGGTTTATTTCTGCCATGTATTAGTAATGATTTACAGTATTGTGCAATATAGCATACAGAAGGTGAGGGACATTTTGGGGGGAAAGAAGTGGTGCATTTTATCATTCAAACATGCGACTTTTCATGAAAATTCTATAATCCAAGATGGCTGCCACCATATGACGTCATAATATGCAAATTAGATATACACATTTAATCCCTAAATAAGCTTTGGGTCATCCTTAATATTTCTCTAATTTACAGAAAGTCTCTATCTCTTATCACTTTTAAGATATAGCCTTTTGAAATGAAGATGTCAAAATCGAACGTTTCGAAAAAAAACTCTCTGGCGCCTAAAGGGTTAAGTCATTATCATGTGTAGTTTAGGGAGCGCCAGATTGTATGCTTAGAAGCTGACGTTGCAGGTGGACCCACACCTGATTACTTTACGACCCTTCTAAATGAGCCCCCTTTGTGATGTCATAGAGAGAAAACATTTTAATCCCCTATTTCTCAAAAAGTATAAACTTTTCAAAAAATCTAAAAAAATTACTCTTGGCCAATTCCCGACCTACACAACGGTTATTTCAACAAGTCTGTACGTTAAGCGATTATAGCCGCATTCATTTTTGGAACAGGTAAAAAGAAAAGGTAAAAAGAAGAAGCCAGGAGATAAAGATGGTGGATTCCATCCACTATAATTAGTGGGTCACACAGTCACATTGATTTGAGGACTTAATTTATTTGTAAACATAGGTAAGTACAGACGTGTACACACATTTGGTTCCATTTCCATTCCATTTATGAATTATTTATTCCATTTTCCATTCCATTTATGACAGACGTTTATTAAAACATGACTAGTATATCTTCAGATATATATCCGGACATTGGACCAGCATGAGAAAAGGAAACCATGAAAACCCTGGTATGGATCTATTTCATGGCCTATTTCATGTGTTGTGTTTTCCCAGTGAAACGGACAGGACTATGCGCCTCATCCTCCATGGCCCCTTCAGGGAGTCCCACGTCCAGCTGGACCCTGCAAAAAGAGCCGGAGGAGTCTGGAAGATTGTCCCGTCCTCTGCGTAAACACAGCTCCCAGCTCACACAAGAGAGAAGCTACACTGCTGTAAACTGTGCGGCAAAAGTTTCAGTCATGCGGGAAATCTCAGAGTTCACCAGCGAGTACACACCGGAGAGAGGCCGTATAAATGCAGTCGGTGTGGCAAGAGTTTCAGTCGAGTAGGAAATCTCAAAGATCACCAACGAATGCATACTGGAGAGAGGCCGTATAAATGCACTCAGTGTGGCAAGAGTTTCAGTCGAGTAGGAAATCTCAAAGATCACCAACGAATGCATACTGGAGAGAGGCCGTATAAATGCACTCAGTGTGGCAAGAGTTTTTTTCAAAAGGGAGAGCTCAAAAGACGCCAACGAATGCATACCGGAGAGAGGCCGTATAAATGCACTCAGTGTGGCAAGAGTTTCAGTGTAGTAGGAAATCTCAAAGTTCACCAACGAATACATGAGAGGCCGTATAAATGCACTCAGTGTGGCAAGAGTTTTATTGAAAAGGGAGCTCTCAATAAACACCAGTGAGTACACACCGGAGAGAGACCGTATAAATGCAGTCGGTGTGGCAAGAGTTTCAGTCAAGCGGGACATCTCAAAGTTCACCAACGAATATATACTGGAGAACATCAGTGCATTCACACAGGAGAGAGGACGCACCAATGCACTCATTGTTAGTTGAGTTATGCCTCAGTTGGAATAAAATTACTGTTCTGAAACGGATAGTTCTGGTTCTTGATTATGATCAGTGTTGGGAAGGATACTTTCAAAACGTATTCCGTTACAGAATACATGCCCAAAAATTTAATTTGTAACTTATTCTGTTACGTTACTCAATCTGAGTAACGTATTCTGAATGCTTGGATTACTTTCCGCATTGAATTGCATTTTATAAGTGTAGGAATGCGGCCATCAAATCCTGCTTACTAAATAGGCCTATTCTGGTGTGTTCTTCTGTTTCAAATGGCTGAATGTATTAGGTCCACAGGTATATTCACAAAACCTTGAATATATCATCATAGGACTTCATTACTTACAGAATTTCCCCCGATAATCTTAAATTTAAATAAATAGATAAGCTTGTTTTGTGCGTTCAGGAGGAATGTAGTCTACAGATGCAAACAGAGGGTAGTCAAAAAATGATCAAACCAAAATCTCAAAATTGACAAGTAGCCTATTCGGGGGAGAGGTTTTGGCTCCTTATCTAATAACTTGGCCTATTAATTCTACTAGTTTGTTATTTGTCAATAGATCTTCATCAATACATGATATAAGCAGCCTTATATGTAAAAGGGGAATTGTATAATACTATTAATTAAGAAGACCTGGGGCCTCATGTACAAAGCTTGTGTACGCACAAAAATGTTGCGTACGCCATCTTTCACGCTCACGGTCGGCTGTATCAAGAGTAAATGAGCGTGAGAATGTGTGTTCCTCCCGGGTTTCTCCATGGCAACTATATGTGTGGCGTATGCACATTTCCAATGTGTATCGTCAGTTGGTGACACTTAGAGGCAATGTAGCGCAACAACATTAGCTGATCACGACTAGGCCTTTATTTGCACAGCATATTGTGAAATGTGGGCTATTAAAAATGACAACATTTCAGACCAGAACTGTCCCATTTTGCTCCCATAGTAACGAATTACGTTGCTCTATCTTGCTAGTAATCAAGAATCTTTGCCCTCGTCTGACTCCGCTTCTTCTGACAGCGGTTTTCCTGAGACCTGACTCCTTTTCATCTGATGTCTGAGACATGACTGTAATTCCATAAACTTGACAGCGGTTTTCCTGAGACCTGATGCCTTTTCATCTGATGTCTGACACCTGAGTCTTACAGCTGAGAATGTCCTAAAATGTACCCCGCACAGGGTTCATTCACAGTACTAGGGAGTGTCTACAAATCTCAATTCTGAACAGGTCAAGTCAACTTTATTTATATAGCGCCTTTCATACACAGAGGTCATTCAATGTGCTTTACATAAACAAAAGCAAACAGGAATAGCTGATAAAAGCATAGAAGGGCAATAATCAAAGAATAGCTTAAGAAGTAAGGAATAATAATAAAGATCATAATAAAAAGAAAACATAAAACGCACAAGGTAAAATCATTTAAAAATAAAGAATAATTAATAAGCAAAAAAACAAAGCCAAAAGTAGTAAAAAAGTAATAAAAAGACAAGGTAGAATAATTTCCAAGGCAGATTCCGAATTTGTAACTCAGTGCAGTTAGCATAAAGCATCTGAGAACAGTTTGGTCTTACCGGTAAGTCTAGATTTAACTGGCTACAGTTGGGGCCTTTTTGATGTAGTGTCCACAAAAAGGTGTGTCCACAAACTTCTTGTTATGGTAGCTGTGCTGCCTATTTAGTTAAATCTACAAACTAAGCATCAAAGTCAATTTACAAACATTGGTAATATTTTGTTCCTTAAGCCAAAACATTTATTTAATGTGATTCATGTATACATATTCATATATATTCAAGTATACTCCCACTCCATAAGCTAAATATATTATGGCATCACCTTCACTTTGTTTGCTCATGGTTGATGTCATATTGCTTCACATTCTCATCTTTAGACTGCTGTAGATCACAGAGGGCTCCCCCTCTGGTGGGTCAAGTGAACTACAGGACAACAGAGATGAGCACAGCCATAAGACAAAAGTAGCAGTGAGGTGACACAGCAAGTAGGGGTCAAGTGAAACAATGTTAATGCTTCCAGGTTGCGATGCCCTCGGTGGCACAGTGATGTCATCAACATGCTATTATAACGCTATTATCACCCGTGATTACCGGGTAACAAAATGATGCCTTTTTTGTGCACCATCTGTCTTGAAGTGGACACTGGCATACAGGACATCGTCCCCTTGACTTCCTGCAGTCTGTCTGTTGTCCTGGAGCTGGACACTGGCATACAGGACATCGTCCCCTTGACTTCCTGCAGTCTGTCTGTTGTCCTGGAGCTGGACACTGGCGTACAGGACATCGTCCCCTTGACTTCCTGCAGTCTGTCTGTTGTCCTGGAGCTGGACACTGGCGTACAGGACATCGTCCCCTTGACCTCCTGCAGTCTGTCCGTTGTGCTTGGGTTGGACACTGGCGTACAGGACATCGTTCCCTTGACCTCCTGCAGTCTGTCCGTTGTGCTTGGGTTGGACACTGTCATGCTGAACGTCATCCTCTGTTCTTCCTGCTGCCTCGGCACTGGGGGGAGCAAGAGCTCCGCTCATCGTTCTGATTCTGCAGGGATGCAAACCTCAGTCATAGCAGTCACAAGAGTCAAGTCAAGTCAAGTCAAGTTTATTTATATAGCACATTTCATACACAGAGGTCATTCAATGTGCTTTACATAAACAAAACCAAACGATAATAACAAATAAAAGCATAGAAGGGCAATATAGTCAAAGAATAGTTAAAAGGTAAAGATCATAATAAAAAGAAAACATAAAACACAAGGTAAAATCATTTAAAAATAAAGAATAATTAGTAAGCAAAAACAAAGGCAAAAGTAGTAAAAAAAGTAATAAAAGACAAAGTAGAATAATTATCGAGGCAGATTCAGAATTTGTAACTCGGCACAGTTAGCAGAAAGCGTCTGAGAACAGTTTGGTCTTAAGTCTAGATTTAAAACTGGCTACAGTTGGGCCCTTTTTAATGTCATCCGAAAGTTGGTTCCACAGCTGAGCCGCATAGCAGCTAAAAGCTGCTTCACCATGTTTAGTTCTAACTGTAGGTTTTACTAGCAGGTTTTTCACCTGGGACCTGAGAGGACGAGAAGGTGTGTACTGCTGAAGCATGTCTGACAAGTATTTAGGTCCTGCTCCATTTACTGATTTATAAACAAGCAATAGTGCTTTAAAGTCAATTCTGTGACTTACTGGAAGCCAGTGCAAGGACTTAAGAATTGGAGTAATGTGGTCAGTTCTTTTAGTTTTTGTTAGAGTCCTAGCTGCTGCATTTTGTATCACCTGAAGCTGTTTAATAGTCTTTTTAGGAAGGCCTGTGAACAGTCCATTGCAGTAATCAACCCTGCTGGAGATAAATGCATGAATGAGTTTTTCTAAGTCATGTTTTGATATCAGCCCTCTGAGTTTGACAATATTTTTGAGGTGGTAAAAAGCTGATTTAGTTATCGCTTTCATGTGGCTGTTGAAATTTAGATCACTGTCAATTAATACACCAAGATTTTTAACAGTATCCTTTGCCTTCAACCCTTTTGTGTCAAGGAGAGTGGCAACCCTAAGTCTTTCCTCATTTTTACCAAATATAATTACTTCAGTTTTTTCTTTGTTCAGCTGAAGAAAATTTTGAGACATCCAGGTGTTGATTTGTTCTATACACTGACACATAGATTCAAGAGGACCATAGTTGTTTGGTGATAGAGCTAAGTAAATTTGTGTGTCATCTGCATAGCTATGATATGAAATCAAATTATTTTGAATGATTTGTCCAAGTGGGAGCATATAGAGGTTGAATAATAGTGGCCCCAAGATCGACCCCTGGGGAACACCACAGGTCAAGGACGTTGGTGTTGAGGTACAGTTTCCGATGGCAACAAAGAAGCTCCTTTCTTGTAGATATGATTTTAGCCAGCTGATAACTATGCCTGTAAATCCAACCCAGTGTTCTAGTCTGTGTAGTAAAATATTGTGATCAACAGTGTCAAATGCTGCACTAAGGTCCAGTAGCACTAGGACTGATGTTTTACCTGAATCTGTGTTGAGGCGTATGTCATTGGAAACTTTAATGAGAGCTGTTTCAGTGCTGTGATTTGCCCGAAAACCAGACTGAAAGTAATCAAAATACCCATTTGATGTTAGGAAGGTGGTTAATTGATTAAAGACTACTTTTTCAATAATTTTGCCAATAAAAGGTAGATTGGATATGGGCCTGTAATTGTTTAGCATGGAGGCATCCAGGTTATTCTTCTTGAGAAGTGGCTTTACAACAGCTGTTTTCAGTGACTTAGGAAAAGTGCCAGACAGCAATGATACATTTACAATTTGAAGGACATCCGCCGCTATGAGGTGAAAAACAGTTTTGAAGAAATTGGTAGGCAGAGTGTCTAAGACACATGTGGAAGGGCTGAGATTCTGTACCGTTTTTTCAAGTGTTTCGTAGTCTATCAAGCTGAACTCTGACATCAAGTTTAGTTTCCCTCTGTTTGTTGCTGGAAGTTCAGGTTGTTGAATTTGTAATTGAGCAGATATGTTGAGTCTGATTTTGTCAATTTTACCTTTAAAAAAAGATGAAAACTCATTGCATTTATTAGTTGAGAGAAGTTCAGGCGCTAATTGTGAGGGGGGATTTGTTAACTTATCAACAGTTGAAAATAGAATACGAGTGTTATTTGAACTTCTATTGATAATGTTAGAAAAGAAAGACTGTCTTGCTTTGCATATTTCAGAGTTATATGTGCGGAGCATCTCTTTATGGATTTCATAGTGGATCTGAAGTTTGTATTTACGCCATTTTCTTTCAGTCTTCCTACACTCTCTTTTTAGAAATTTAACTGCTGGATTTTGCCTCCATGGTGCTTTCTGTTTGTCCTTAACTTTCTTGAATTGTAATGGAGCAATGTCATCCATAATGTTTGCCATTTTTGCATTAAAGTGATCAAATAAGTCTTCAGAGTCTGACAGTTGACTTGACTTTAGTGAAAGTGCTTGCTCAAAGAGAGCACTTGTCTGATCATTTATGATTCTCCTTTTTACCATCATAGCTGTGTTTTGAGTGTGTGGGGACATAGACACATCAAAGAACACGCAAAAATGATCAGATAAGGCCAGGTCTTTAACAGCTGTAGAGACATCGAGACCCTTTGTGATAACAAGGTCGAGGGTATGGCCGAGAGAGTGTGTTGGCCCCTGTACATGCTGTGTTAGGGAGAAAGTATCGATTAGTGCAATGAATTCCTTGGCATAATTGTTTTCAGGATTATCCACATGCAAGTTTAGATCCCCTGATATAATAAGACAGTCATACTCTATGCAAACAACTGATAGCAGTTCACCTAGCTCTTCAAGAAAAACTTTAGCTGAATGTTTTGGAGGCCTGTAAATTGTCAGTAATAAAATCTGAGGAGAAGACTTAATGCATGCACACAGATATTCAAATGAAGTAAAGTCACCGAATGACGACTGATTGCACTGAAAAGACGTCTTGAAAATTGTGGCTATCCCCCCACCTCTTTTATTTGCTCTGGTAGCACTCAAGAAACTGAAGTTTGGGGGAGCTGATTCGATGAGAGTAGCAGCACTGTTTGCTTGATCTAACCATGTCTCAGTTAAAAGTAAAAAATCAAGGTTGTGTGTGCAAATTAGATCATGAATTAAGAATGATTTGTTTGAAAGAGATCTGATATTTAGGAGTGCTAGTTTTGTTAGTTTAAGTGTTGGGGAAATATGATCCATGGGGGAAATCTGAGGTTGATGTGGTACGGGTAGGAGATTGGACTGGTTTACCCTATAAGCTCGATGCATTTGTGTTTTATTTCTTGTCAATACAGGAATAGAGAATGTCATGGGCTTACTGGGTCCCGGCATGTTCTCAAAACTACTGTCAGTACCATTTATATTGCAGGGACCCTGAGAATATCATGCAATACAGTCATCATATAATTGTCCCCTGCTGCTGCCATCTGTATTTTCCACTGCACATTCCATGCTATATGCCGGCTGAGAAAATGAACTAAGAGGTTGCTGCTGCTTAAGAGATCCTTCTAAACGGGGAGGGGGAGGGCGAGGGGGTGGAGGTGCCCTTCGCTTCTTTGGTGCTAATGATCTTGGGCTAGTAAAACTCTGCATGGCTACTGGTAGCAGTCTCTCCATTCTTGCAGGGAACATCATGTGCTTGGGTGGGGATGGTGATGGGTATTCAGGGGATCCTGTGGAGTTTGAGTGGGTGGTGGGATGAAGGGGTGGGGATGGGGATGGGAGATTAGGGGGGTTTGTGTGGCCTGGGGAGTTTGATTGGGTGGGGACGTGATTGGGTGTGGGTGGTGATGGGAAATCAAGGAGGTTGGGGTTGAAAATTGATCCAGAGTCTCCATCTGCCTGCTGAGGTTCTGGGAAGTTTGTTGCAGACGCTCCGCTTTCAGCATGTATTCCAGTAGTGTATTCCATGTTGTTGTGTCTTTGTGGTGACAAGGAGACGACAGAGGTGGGGAGGGGTATTGGTACTGGTGTTACAACATGACCCTTCCTTTCTGATATCCTCTCAGCAGCTTTGATAGGTGCTATCTCCTCATGCTCATCACATCCATTTGTTTGCTGAGATTCCAGGGAGTTTGACGCCAGTGATTGACTTTGAGTCATTTTAGCAGCACCCATCTTATCTTGTCCAGTGGACATGGCTTGGCATTGTTGAGCTGGTTGTTTATGTTTCTCCAAGGTCTGCATTTCAGTGGAGGCTAGCGGGTGGTTATCAGAGGGCCCCACAGCAGGGGAGGTTGGGCATATCTCTGTTTCAGCCTGTGCAGAGTGTTTTGGTTTAGCTGAGTTGTTGATGTCATCCGCTTGTTCCGTCTGTATGGCCACTGAGCGCTTATCAGAGGCTCGGCTCAAGGTTGGCAGAAAAAATGTTGGGTGCAGGAGAGAGAGGTGATAGTATTCGGTTAAGATCTTGGCCCCAGTCCAACTCAGCTCTGTGCTATTTGGTCTGAAGTATTCCCTGCGATTCCAAAAAAGGTTAAAATTGTCAATAAAATTCATCCCAACTGAAAAGCATGTTTTTGCGAGCCAGGTGTTTAAACTGAATAGTCTGGAAAATACAAAGCTTCCCTCTGCTGGGAGTGGGCCACTGATGAAAATTTGTATTCCAAGCTCATATAGGGCCGAGAAAAGTTCCTTGAAATCTTCTTTGACATACAGCTGTTCTCTGTAGATGTCATTTGCTCCAACATGCACAATGATGCGCTTGATAGTTGCATATTTTGACACCAGTTCTGCAAGCTTGTTTTTTGTGTCAGACACTGAAGCATTTGGGAAACAACATACAATCATCCTTTTCCCATTTATATGTCTCACAGCAAAGTCGCCTAGAACGAGGGTTGTGGGATGAATAGGGGTCGAGTGCTGCTTCTTGTCTGTGCCCATCTTTCTATTGTTGTGGTTTGATCGCTGCCTGCTTTGGGTCTGTTCCCTGGGAAATTCCTCTCTCACGTCCCGGAGGCATTCAAATCTGTTCCATAGTGTTAGGGGCTGTGGGCTTCCCTTAGGACCACAAGCCCTGTAGTAGTTTGCTGATCTGTCTGTATTTCTGATACGAGGCCTGAAGTTAACATCTGAATTTACTGGTGTTGAGGTAATTACAGTTCTTGTATTACGTTTTTTGTTTTTTGGTCTGGCACCTTGCCTGTGCCAAGGCTCTGTACTCACATTTCCCTTTGTGAGGTCGATGCATTCATCTGCTCTATTAGCAGTGATATTAGACTGCTGGGTTACATTCTCTGCATTTCCAGTAGTTGCTGTACTCACTTCATGAGATGCCTCTCGTAGTTCATCTGTCGTTGATGGAAGGGCATGCATCTTTGATTCCAAAGTAGAAATCCTCTGTTCTAGCTCAGTACATTTTCGGCATGATCTCCTGGGTCTCTGGCCGGAGGAGCGCATTTTGTTTTAATCCAACTTCAAGGTGAATTGCCGTTCAGTTTTTGCTCGTTGACTTGGCTGGCTCATTTAAAGTAAAAAACTAACCACTAAAGTTTCAGATTTAAATGTACTGGTTTCACTGTCTTTGCTAAACTAGCTTGTAAATGAAATAAAAGAATGAAAAAGAGTGGAAATTGCTAAAAGGATAGGTGAAGCAGGAGCAGTGTGAAATGCGTCCTACTCGCTTGAGTAGGAGTTGAGGAGAGAGTTAGGAACCTCATTGTTAGGTCAAAGCAGTCATGAGAGAAAAAGTTTGGAACATGTAATGCTCTTCAAATTCAGAAACATCGTAGATTATGTTTCTGAATTGGAGAGCAATACAGATCTGATAATCAAGGTAAATTGGGGAAGCATTTAGTACACAGTGGGAAGAGGCATCTAACCTCTGTGCCTCTTTTCTCTGTCCTACTGTTTCCCTTGTTTTATCCTCATTGTAAATCAAAAACACAACTTGATAAAGTCATGTTCTCCAGGAGAGTATATTTTATGACAGTCAACTGTTTTGGAATAGACTTCTCCCAACACATCCTCCCTCATGTGATCTGCTCACCTCAGCCAGTAGAGGACACACAGTAGACCCACAACTCCACAGACTGCCACTCCAACAGAAGCTGCTATCAAAGGACTCATCTCATTTGCTGTGATCAATAAAAACAATTATTTTCAGTGTTTATCCTTTTGTTCGCTGTTTGGATTAGAATGAAAGTAGAATGGCATAATATACATATTAGATGGCATAATATAGATTTTAGATGGTCAACTCAACATGTTCCCTAAAGCCCGCATGTCCTCTCTGTAGTCTTTAGTTATCCTCAAATCTCTTGTTTGTCTCTTCAGAATTTCTGATCTGTCTTTGTGGGTGAGAAACGTCATGTCACAGAACACCATCCCCACAGAGCCAATATGTCATGTTTCTAGATTTTCCATGTTACATGTTCATGTTTTATTTGGAATTTAGAACAGCATAGAGCAGTGCTCTCCATGAAAATAATACAATGAGTGTTTGTGCTGAAAACTGCACCAATTCGAAATCACAATGGTTAGAGAATGTTCAAGAATGTTCAATATCCCTAACGGAATGCATGCCTTCGCCAGAAACGCCAAAAGACAATGTTATATTAATAATGCAAATGAACGAAAACCCTCTGAAATAAAGTCTGAAATGAGAGGTTATTGTCATTTAGACAACAGGGGTATACAACAAAATATGATTTTAGCTTACAGCAGCCGACTATTAGGTTAAGTTTATAACGTTGTGGACGGCCACCAAGCGTTTTCTGCCCCACAGCTGCGTGCACATCTAGTTTTCTTGGTAAACGGTAAACCCGTCTATAGTAATTTCCTAAATTCATGTATTGGTTATGTGTTATTATGTTGTGGGTAATTAGCTGCTATACAGTTGAAGAGAGTTGATGCGTTTTAATATGTGTAGAAGGCAGTGGTCTCTAAAACCAAGTGAATATGATCACATAATAGGCAAGGGATTACCGTAAATCATGACCTGGAACATACCATATACCATTGCTGATAAATGATAGCCTGATATAAGTTTTTTTTTTTACATCATAAACTTGCACTTACACATGATTTGGAGTCTGCAAGGTGGAGATGGGAGATCCTCATGGCCTCTAACAGCACAGGTGTAGTTGCCCTCATCTTCATATCTGACTGGGTGGAGCTGCAGCTGGTTGTAGATGATCTGCTTCTTCTCTACAGGACATCCATCTTTACTCCAAATGAATGAAGCACTGCTGGTTAGATTGCAGGTGGTGTTGCAGGTGAGAGTCACATGATCACCATCCTTCACATGTTCTATGTCAGAAAAAATAACCACTCGACCTAGAAAAAGGAGACAGACACATACTGTCTGGTAATCAGTAATTATCGGGGTCCAAGCAGATTGGCAAAACGTGCCCTTAAGCAGGTTCAAAGTCATCATCAAGGAAATGGAACAAAGTATAAGCACACCAATTTCTATGTAATCGGGTCAAGAGATATGCTTCTCTGTGTCATTATGAAGTATCCTATGATGTTTCATGAGAATTGGCCATTTGCTATGGCATATGTTATATGAGGATTAGATCATGGAAGATTAGGAAATATGATAAAATGTGTGCCAAATGTCACTTTTAACAGTTCATGATATTGATATGTGGCGGCTGTAGTGCCCCCTATGGACAGAATGTCACATAATTCAGAGTGCCTCCACAGAATGTCACATTGATTGTGTGTACCAAGTTTGAATGAGCAGACCTTTACAACAGTAGATATTGACAACTGATTGGCCATTGACGGCCATTTTGAAGAGTTAGTCAACGGACAGATAAGGAAATGTGATGAAATCATGGCAGGTATAATTGAGGGAATTTACCGAAATCATGGCAGGTATAATTGAGGGGATTTACTGAAATCATGTCAGGTACAGTATAAATGAGGGAATTTACCAACATTATGTTTGCATCTAAAGAATGTCACGTTGATTGTGTGTACCAAGTTTGAATAAGATCAGAACTTCACAAGAGAAGATATGGACAATCTTTACAACTGAAATTGTATTGGAGAGTGAGTCAATTGTTAGATTAGGAAATTGTTACCATATGCCATTGCTTGGTTAGTTAGTTTTTTTAACATCATAAAATGTTGCGCTTACACATAATTTGGAGTCTGTAAGGTGGAGATGGGAGATCCTCATGGCCTCTCACAGCACAGGTGTAGCTGCCGTTGTCTTCATAACTGACTGGATGGAGCCGCAGCTGGCTGTTGATGATCTGCGTCTTCTCTACAGGACGTCCATCTTTAATCCAGATGAATGAAGGGTTGTCGGTTAGGTTACAGGTGGTGTTGCAGGTGAGAGTCACGTTAACCCCCTCATCCACTTCTTCACCTCTTTTTGAAGAAACAATCTTAAGTCCTAAGAGAAGTGTGATAAACCAATTGTTTCTGTGTACTAAAGTTAGGTGACCAAAAACATTAGCTTGTTGATCTGCTTATGCTATTCATTGTATATTTTCAATTTAATATCACTTATAGAGCGCCAAAACATTACACATGTCTCATGGCGCTTTACAGATTGTTAAACAATCAGAGAAGGCCCATGAGTAACAGGGGCGAGGAAAAACTCCCTAGAATTGGAGATACATATAGGAATGCAAATAATTTACCTGTGACATTCACAGAGATTCCAGGTTTACCAATCCATTTTTCTTTTTCTTTATTGGTGGTGATCCTACAGTAGTACCGATACTGTGCATCTGCTTTGGTTAGTTTACTCAGGTTCAACAAACACCTATGTCTTTTATTTCCACAGTCTAATGTGACTCTGTGTGTGTAACTCTCATTCTTCGAGACATCGGGTGCGTCCCCAGAGTCTTGGTTGATCCAGAAAGATTCATCAACTGTAAGATAACTGGGGTGGGTGTAAGAGCAGGACATGTTGACTGATGATCCCTCCAAAGCACAGATGTGTGTAGGGCTGTAAATGACATTCCAGGCCATACACAAACCCCCTAAAACACAAAGCGGACAGTAAATGGGGAAGCTGTTGCACACGTGGCTATAATGTCTACCATATTTGACCATTCTTATCTCAAAAATATTGCTAACTTATTCTAAATACCATGAGGCTCATTGACTTTGTTAACACAGGGCATCTGAACACACAAAACAATTTTTTATAACAATTTGAGTGTTTTATTTAACTTTAGAACACCCATGTGTATTTCCGGTCAAAAATGACCGGCCATTAGAAATGAGAAAATGGTCAGTGTATAAAATTGAGTCCAGGCACATACTTATTGATCAGATGGACTGTATATGTGCTTCTGTACATTAAAACACACACGCAAACACACCCTCAATCCCCCTCTTTGCTTCTATGCCAGCCCCCACTGGAACCTTTCCCTAAATAGAATCTTCCCCTTTCTGACTTGCATGAGGGGCAGCCGTGGCCTACTGGTTAGCACTCTGGACTTGTAACCGGAGGGTTGCCGGTTCGAGCCCCGACCAGTGGGCCGCGGCTGAAGTGCCCTTGAGCAAGGCACCTACCCCTCACTGCTCCCCGAGCGCCGCCATTGTAGCAGGCAGCTCACTGCGCCGGGATTAGTGTGTGCTTCACCTCACTGTGTGTTCACTGTGTGCTGTTTGTGTTTCACTAATTCACTGATTGGGTTAAATGCAGAGACCAAATTTCCCTCACGGGATCAAAAATGTATATATACTTATACTTATGAGCTCAGGTCAGGCCATAAATAGCAAATAGAAGTTCAGAACTGGTTATATCCAATAGAAAGCAAATTGATACAAAGGTCTATCACAACATTAGATGATAGTATGTGTGTTACTATGGATTTCTAACAAGTTATAATGCAGCAGGCATTTTTGACCGGGAACATAAAACTAGTAAACATAAAACGAACAGAAGCATTTCACAGAAAATGCTTTAACGATGCCATAGGAATAAAGAAACAAAATAAAAAATAAAAAAAACAGCATGTGTTACAATAATGTGTATTCTGGCTTCACTGGCTTCAGCACATCAAAAAAGGCACGCATGTAGGAGAGTAACATATACATTTACGGTTGCTTTTAAATTGGGATAGTTCCCTTTAACTTTAATATGCTATTGGTATACAAGCTCCCTATCAAGTTCCAGTTGTAAAATAAGGTAAAAACTCACCCAAGATCAGTGCATAAATGCTGATTAACGTCTTCATGCTAACCAATATCTCTCTCTAACCCACTAAACTTGTTTGTTCTCATCATCCTCTCTGTGCAGGCGATAGCTCCTCCCTCTTCCTGTGCTGACCACAGCTTTCTCACCTCTGCAGAAGCAGGTTCACTACCAAGTGTGAAAAATGCTGATAAGATCCAGTGGAAAGAGAACATATCATAGAGTCCCATATACATGTTTATAATGTATACGTGTGTATGTGTGTGCAATAGTCGGTCTGTTCTTGTCACTTATCGCTATAGTGTTTTTGCATCATTCAACTATATTTGGTCTAGGAAGCTACAGTGCAGTTCTACAAATGAACACCTAGAGGGGCTGTGGATCAGGCATTAGCATCCATGTTTTGGGTCCAAATGAACCCCTATGAGCTGCTGTGGATCAGGTCAGGTAGTATGTTTTGGGTCCAAATGAACCCCTATGAGCTGCTGTGGATCAGGTAGTATGTTTTGGGTCCAAATGAACCCCTATGAGCTGCTGTGGATCAGGTCAGGTAGTATGTTTTGGGTCCAAATGAACCCCTATGAGGTGCTGTGGATCAGGTAGTATGTTTTGGGTCCAAGTGCCCACAGAGCACCCAGGTTATTCTAACCTGTAGCCATTTTAAAAATGAAGTACATAAATACATTTAAAAACAAAGTACATAAATACAGTACATACATCTACATAAATACTCAAAAACATCCTTTAAAAACCAAAGTTTGCCACTGAACACTGTTACCAGTATGTCACCATTGTTAGATGAGCTCTTCCCTTGTCATTATGTCACTGAATGAACAGAGTATAGTTATCCTCAGCAAACATGAGCTAGGAAAAAATGGTCATGAGCAGATTTTTTTTTTATTGGTAAAGGGGTTGAAGCAGAAGTACAAATATATTTGAGTACTGAGCAAGGAGAAGAACTAGAAGGTATATAAATGTCTATAGGAGGTCCAAGGTGAATAAATGAACATGGTATAGGCACTAGAGCATGTAGTATGCTGCTATCCACACTGTACAGGCATTCACCAGGATCAAATGTCAAATTGCAGAGCATGTAGTATGCTGCTATCCACACTGTACAGGCATTCACCAGGATCAAATGTCAAATTGCAGAGCATGTAGTATGGTACTATCCACACTGTACGGGCATTAACCAGGGTCAAATTGCACAGCGTTAGCTAAAAGTTTCTGGAGCCAAGTGGTAAGTCAGATCCATTTAAAAACGTAATCAGTTTGCCTTTGGCCCATGCAGCAGGTTTCACTTTCACTAAATCTGAAAACCTTCAGACATTCAAACCACACAAAAAAATATTTTTTTGTCTCTCTTTCACTCTTTGGTGAAGGTATAATCAAAGTCATAATGAAATATGGCATTCTTGTAGCGTAATTATAATAGTTACTGCATTTTCGTGCAGGTGCAAATTTCCAGAGTGCATTTCTGCAAATGCATTCAGTAAACCAATTTCTTGAAAAACAAATCTTAGCAAACAACACATTCCATTTAAGGCTATGTCAAGGTTAAAAACAGATTTATAGAGTAATCTGTATAACGTCTTAGTTCATAGGTACATTTATCTTGTCTCTAAACAGTAGAAATCCAAAATCAGCACTGGATAAGCTAAAGATAGGATGGCATTATATTGCTTTCCTCACACAGCTGTAGATCACAAAGGGCTCCCCCTCTGGTTGGTCAGATGAACTGCAGAAAGACAGCCACAAGCACAACAGGTAGATGAAAAAAAAACAGTATACACTGAAATGAGGCTGGGTCTGTGACTTACTGTTAACATAGCATTAGTTTTACTTATTTTCCAACATAGCAACAAATCATAAGACAATGTATTGCTATTATCACATCATTGGTCAAAAAAACAACACATACCTTTTAATAGGATTGCCTTTATTGAACTGGACACTGGCATATGGTACATCATCCTCCTGAGCTCCTGCTGACTCTACAGAGCCTTGGAAGTGGACGGTGGAGTAGTGACCATCATCCTCTGCTCCTCCTGCAACCTCAGCACCACCACTGGGGGGAGCAGTAGCTCTGCTTCGACTGGACCTCTGGAAGTTAATGCTGGAGCACTCAACATCATCCTAGAGGGGTACACACCATGTTAGTAAGTTACTAACACCTTATGCAAATAGATATACATATGTAAATAGTGAAAGAAAAACATCTCACCTCTTTGTCTGTACTGTGTGACATAAAAAAAAAAACATACATTTGAATATCAAATATGAATGTCAAATCCTTCAAAGAAGTACTCTGTATGACAGTTAAGGGTTCAGGGGTGACATATAATACCACATCCTCCCTCATCTGCTCACCTCAGCCAGTAGACGACACAGAGAAGACCCAAAACTCCACAGACTGCCACTCCAACTAGGACAAATATCACAGGACTACGGTCTATTGCTGTCGTCAGAAGGGGTAGAGAAAGTGACAAAAGAGACAACCAAGCTGCAAAGGTGAATATAGTGATGTGTTTTCTTTTCAAACTTCTAAACTTGTTTCTCTTCTTGACTTAAGGTTGGGATAGTAACTGGTCTGTCTCCATTGAGGCAGATAGAGACATATCAGATGGACGTCAATTTAAAGCTATGTAAACATATGTCAAAATGTGTATTATTAATATCATGTGAAAGAAGTACAACGAAAAAATGCAAACATGAGTTGGTGATGTCTATGAAAACACTTACACATGACATGGTGTCTGTAAGGTGGAGATGGGAGACCCTCATGGCCTCTAACAGCACAGGTGTAGCTGCCCTCATCTTCATAACTAACTGGGTGGAGCTGCAGCCTGTTGTAGATTATCTGCTTCTTCTCTACAGGACGTCCATCTTTACTCCAGATGAATGACGGGCTTCCACTCAGAGCACAGGTGGTGTTGCAGGTGAGAGTCACACGATCTCCCTCCTTCACTTCTGCTCCTTCTCCGGATGACACAATCTGCAGGTCTAAGAGTATGGATATATGTTTTATTATATTAAACTCACTTGATTGAAAAAAACTATGAGAACATAAGTTTGAGTGCAGTGGAGTGAGTTGATGGAAATGTTCAGAATATGTGCATAATTGTGTTCATTTTTTTTCTGAGAAAGAAAATAACTGACATATTCAGGACAATGCTATGCTTGCCTATCCATTTCTCTATGTCTTTGTTTGTGAAAAAGGGAGATCCAAGGTTTAAGAAGAGCCAAGGAGCAGGACCGGAGCACTCAATGCTTTTATATGTTTTTATTTGTGCAAACTGACTAAAGTTTCGACGCCCATGCGTCTTCGTTTTTGTTTGTGATTATCCAAACTGACTAACGTTTCAACGCCCATGCCTCTTCGTCTTCGTGTGATTATCCTACAGTAATACTGATAATGTGCATCTGTCTTAGTCAAGTTAGTCATGTGAAGTGAAAACAGACTTTGCATATCTCCTCTGCCCACAGTGACCCTGTGTGTGTAGTTCTTATCTATGGATAAATCCACAGGATCATTCATATTACCTGTGACATTCACTGAGATCCCTGGTTTGCCTATCCACTTTTGTTTACCTACAGTGGTTTCAATCCTACAGTAGTACTGATAATGTGCATCTTCTTTGGTTAGATTAGTCATGTGCAGCGAACACCGACTTTTTATGTCTCCACAGTCCGCTGTGACCCTGCGTGCGAAGCTCTCATTCTTTGAGAAATCAACAGGATCATGAGAGTCTTGGTTTATCCAGAAAGCGTTGTTAACGGTAAGATTACTGGGGTAGGTGTAAGAGCAGGACATGTTAACTGATGATCCCTCCAGAGCACAGATGTGTGTAGGGCTGTAACTAACACTCCACCATTGGCCTAAAGTCCCTGCAACACAAATCATATATGAAACATTATACAACAGTTTAATCCAATCAAACTATTTATTAATTTATGACTGGAGAAGAGGCATTCCATGAAACATCACATTCCCACTCAATACTGCTAGTAATCACATTGCATATTGCATTGACCTATCCAACACAAACATTCTATTTATTCAAAGTAAGAGAGTAGCGATTTCATAATGTCAGCCTGAGTGAGAAAAACACAAAGTAGGTGTCAGGCAGCTCAGGCGTATTTTTTGGTTAAAAAGCCTGAGTTTTTAGAACTTTTACAAAATATAAAGGCACAAACCCGGAACATAGTTGTTCATACAGAAATAGTGCCGTTTTAGAGTTAACTCTGCCATCTTGGATATTTTTTTTTTCGACTTTCAAGACATGTTTGTCTTTCGAGCGGTGTCATGTTGCTTGGCAACTGTACCACGGCTTATATTAGAACTATTTTTGTGGGCGGAGGATGAGGGAACAAAAATCTAAATAAAAGATAGAGTACAACTAAATTAGTTGGCAATGAAACTGTTGTAAAAAAGCAATATAACACTTATGGTCGTGGGGTTGGTAAAATATATCCCTTTACGTGCCTACGGCCGAATTGCAGCTGTGGAGATATACTTTACCAAGCCCACTCACACTCGTGTCATGTTGCTTCAATGTATCAGGATCATGAGGTAGCTGTTTGCAGTTGGTATTATGTCATTATTTTAACCATACTGCAAGTGAGGGGTACACTATGATACAGTACATGCCTCATATAGTCTAAACCATATTTTAAGTGTGTTGATACATTATTACTGACATTTCATCACCCAACACAGATCAGACTCGAAACAACTTGATACAACTGTTATTATCGAACCATACATGGGTCTTCATAAAGTAGCATTAGGGAGTTTATTGCTAAATCTAGTCCAGTAGCAAAACTATAAAATAAATCGCCTTTCAAATATGGCGCATGTAAAAACACATACACACACGCACATAGATACAGATACATGCATACACACTCACACACACACTCAATACAATGTTATACGTCATTGCCAGTAAATATGCATGAGTGCTCTCACACGCGCACACACACACACACACACGCACACTATCAAAAATAAACCTCAGTTTCTAGAACAGAAAAGAGAAGTTTACTCGCAATACATAGTACTCTAAGCACAAAACTCAAAACCATGTTTCCTCCCAATCTCAATAAATAAAAGGAATTCAGTTGTTTGACACAAAGTTGCTACTTACCAGACAAGTCAAGTCAAGTCGGCTTTTATTGTCAATTTCTTTACATGCACTGGTCATACAAAGAATTGAAATTTCGTTTCTTACTTTCCCATGCAGACATAGACATGCTTTAAATACAGACATAGACATACTATGGACATAGCCATAGACAATAAACATTAAATTAAAGTGCAAGACTGAAATATAGATGTATGTATCAAAATAGAAATATAGGACATATATATAAAAAAAAAAATAGAGGTAGTTGTGTTGTATATTTCTATAGTCTTAACAGTTACATGAAGTTTAAACTTGTGCTTGTGTGACCTGTATATTTACATTGATATGCAGTATGCAGTAATTCAAGTATATCAGGCTTGATGTGAAGCAGCAACACGTTTGGCTGCGCAGTCACAGTGCAGTTCCACATGGCGGTGTTGGGGGGGGGGTTTGGTAGACAGGATCCTAGTTTCCTAGGTTCCTGGTTGGCTGGTGGGTGGGGGGGGCTGTCAGTGATGGGAGAGTGGGTAGAGTGTTCAGCATCCTGATGAAGATAAGAAAGAGCGCGCAAAGACAATGTGATGTTTCTATCATTGTGAATCCCGATAATAACTGATAACAGAAAAATACCCAATTTCAAAATAGATGAAATACATTGAGTAGACCAAGATAAATATATGTGGAATGATGTACTTAACACAAAGGTGTGAAATAGCTGAAAACATGTCTTAAATTCTAGTTTCTTCAAAGTTGCTATTTTTTCAAATTTAATACCATATTCAGCAAGCCATAAATTGACAAATATTCATCTGTGGGCCAAATAACTTTGCATTCATTCATAGTTTTGATGCCTTCAGTGAGAATCTACAATGTAATAGTCATGAAAATAAAGTGTGTCCAAACTTTTGGCCTGTACTGTATATATATATATATATATATATATATATATATATAGTACAGATGACCTACAGTACAGATGACCTAAAGATGGAGCTCCTTACGCTAGTTTTGAAAAACAAATAAAAAATAAAATAAGAATAAACAAAAATGTACCTCATGTAGCTGCAGTCAAATGTCTGACTTGTCTTGTTCAGGTTTAGAGGAACAGTGGGGCTTATCTACAAAGCAAGAAACGCATGTGGGTTATGGTTTAAACATCCTGAACTTGATCTGTCTGTCAGATTTCATACCAATGACACATCACATCTTCCTCTTTGCTTAAGCCCTTTTTGTTCTTACTGTTAGTGTTGCTAATTGATTAAATCGATTAAGTGTTACCTTGTCACAGTGTAAGGCGGAATTCACACAACAAGCTTTTTTCATCTCCAAAAAAGGAGCATTCCAAAGAATTGAGTGTTAAAAACATTCAAGGTGGAAGTTGTTTGTGTGTGTGTTGTTGCTAGGATACATTATATTTAGCTAAATATCTAGCTCTCTGATTCAGCTAAAACAGGCAGCTAAGCAAAGTCCCGTATGTCATGAGGTCAAAAGTTGCACTATTTCTAACTTTGAACACGTCACGTTTTTACTGTAGTCTGAGCCCCACCTTTTTTCTGCTTGCTCAATGCTCACGGGGTTGCTAGACCTAGCGATTCCCAGCTTGTATTATGGGTTAATCTGTGTTGCTTTGACATCAAAATAGATCCCATTCTATTACCGTCATTCTTGAAATATTATTAAAAACAGCACTGCCAAATAGGCTACAAGAGTTGGTTAAAAACCTGAGCTTATTTTTTTACAGATCTGTGCCCCAGTAGAAGGGGTCTAGTGACATCCATGGCATCACTCATATAAACGTGAGGGGCGTTGTTACAGTCAGTTTCAATTCTTCATAGGGAGACAATTGAATTCAACGCCTGTCAAAGTGCATCACTGTCATCAGCCCCTAAGAGAGATGATGTCTCTTTCAGTTTTTTTTTTGTTCTGCCTTTCTTTTATTTCGAACACCAAGTGATAAACAATAGCCTCACATTTTTGCTAGTTACTTTATAGGAATAATCACATTTCAGTTCACAGTCGTGGCACAAATGTACGTTACATAAGTGTGTGTAACTTATAAATAAGAGGCATCAGGACCAGATTCATTGATACCCCAAACTTACAAGAACTAAGGCCATGGCAGATATTGCTCATGTAATATCCCTGGACATTACTCACCTACTCATCCGCTACTTCTCACTCATACCTTCTGGCAGGATGTCTAAAGCATGAGGTTCAATAAAGCCCGCTTAGAAGTCTAATCCCCCTCTGCCATCCAAATACTCAACAAGACAAAGCCCCACAGATAAATATATGCAGTGCAATAATATGTTTTTTCCCATGAACCCCCAATGATATATGTAAATGTCTTTGTCAAATGTCTATGGTGTATGAAATATTTATGTGTGTATATGTCATTCCTATGTCTGTGACCATGTATGTGCCATCCTGTGCCTGTGACCATGTATGATGAAAAGCATTATGGAAAATGTGAAAAAGAATTTCCCTAAGGGGACAACTGATAAACTAACTAACTAACATATTAAGAAACAGCAGAGGGTGCTATCTATGAAGAATGGAGCACCACACCGGAGGGTGCCATCTACTGGTGAAATGGAGAACCACAGCAGAGGGTGCTATCTAATGGTGCCATCTACTGGTGAAATGGAGCACCACACCAGAGGGTGCCATCTACTGGTGAAATGGAGCAGCAGAGGGTGCTATCTACTGGTGAAATGGAGCACCACAGCAGAGGGTGCCATCTACTGGTGCCATCTACTGGTGAAATGGAGCACCACACCAGCGGGTGCCATCTACTGGTGAAATGGAGCAGCAGAGGGTGCCATCTACTGGTGAAATGGAGTACCACAGCAGAGGGTACTATCTACTGGTGCCATCTACTGGTGAAATGGAGTACCACACTGGTGAAATGGAGCACCACAGCAGAGGGTGCTATCTACTGGTGAAATGGAGCAGCAGAGTGTGCTATCTTCTGGTGAAATGGAGCAGCACAGCAGAGGGTGCTATCTACTGGTGAAATGGAGTACCACAGCAGAGGGTGCTATCTACTGGTGAAATGGAGCACCACAGCAGAGGGTGCTATCTTCTGGTGAAATGGAGCAGCACAGCAGAGGGTGCTATCTACTGGTGAAATGGAGTACCACAGCAGAGGGTGCTATCTACTGGTGGAATGGAGCAGCAGAGGGTGCTATCTACTGGTGAAATGGAGCAGCAGAGGGTGCCATCTACTGGTGAAATGGAGCAGCAGAGGGTGCCATCTACTGGTGAAATGGAGCAGCAGAGCAGAGGGTGCCATCTACTGGTGAAATGGAGTACCACAGCAGAGGGTGCCATCTACTGGTGAAATGGAGCAGCATCTACTGGTGAAAGGGAGCAGCAGAGGGTGCTATCTACTGGTGAAATGGAGTACCACAGCAGAGGGTGCTATCTACTGGTGAAATGGAGCACCACAGCAGAGGGTGCTATCTACTGGTGAAATGGAGCAGCAGAGGGTGCTATCTACTGGTGAAATGGAGCAGCAGAGGGTGCCATCTACTGGTGGAATGGAGTACCGCAGCAGAGGTTCAGCACTTCCAGTTTATATACATAAGAATGATAGAATTGTCAGAAAAGGTAAATTAAACATATCACAATAGAGTTCATTGACATGCAGAAGAGCCTTAAAAACATATTCTGCACTGTATTTGCCACATATCTGACCCTAGCTAGCATTTTTAGTGAAAGCTTCTAGTTGCTCAACAAACCCTGGACTAGTGATCTGAAGTTACTGGTAACTGAGGTAACTGGTTGACCTGTTTTTACAAGAATTTGTACTCAAAGCACAACATGCAAAACCAACCAGTTTCTCAATAAATAACAGGAATTTCGTTGTGTGACACAAAGTCTTGCCGTGGGCCATGATAGCAAAGAGCAGGCAGATACAGTGTGTTTTTTTTTTACTGTAATGCCTTGACTTAAATGTGCAGTCAGCGATAGTATGCAAGACCATGGACGAAACCATAACATTTTTTGTCACATTCAGCAATCATCTCACTATCTAGCTGCCCATTCCGTGAGTACACTGTAATAAAAACATGTTCTCTGTAGGCAGCCTATATGCTCTGCCAATCCAAACTTTTCTCATCTGTTGTTCCTCGTTGGTGGAACACACTGCCAGTTCCTACAAGGGCAGGGACATCCTTTTCCACTTTCAAAAAACTCCTGAAGACCCAGCTCTTTAGAGAACATCTACTCTCATAGCAACACTTACAACAAGTCTTACTGATCCTAGCACTCACCAGCCGTTTTAAACTGACAAGTAACTGTTAAAAACAGCACTCACCGACGCACTTATTCTTACTGTACTCTAATGTTTTTTTTTTTAAACTGTCCTAAAATTGTGAGAATTGTTCTAAAAACTTACTGTTTACCATGTTGTTAGTCGCTTTGGTTAAAAAGCGTCAGCCAAATGTAATGTAATGTAATGTAATGTAATGTAAATGCTCTGGAGGCTGGAAGAAAACAAAAAGGGACAGGCAATCCCCTGAGCAAAAACAAAAGCTGTGTGGAGTTTCTCTGGGAATACTGAATGGAGGGGTGAGCTACCTCGTTTGTGTGTTTTGTGTGGTCCTTGATGTAATGTAGCTTGTTTTAACGAAGACATCTGCTAATAATTTTAAATATAAACAAATATGACTTCCTGCACAATGACTGACTTCACCATTAAACAGCAAATCTGCTTTACATTAATATTCTAAGGCTACATCAAGTTAAAAAAAAACATCCATAAATATCTTTTATACCAAATAGAGCCCAAATCAGTCAAAACAAGTTATTTTCTGAGACAACAAGCTTTATTTTTCAGTTATCAATTTCAGCCATTACTGGTGTGAAACACTGATGCTAATAGTGAGCTCTTGTCTGGTTACGGTGTTTTGCTGGTCAACCAAACTGCTGCTGCTGGAAAAAAAGAACATAGGAGAGATCAGAAGTCATATTGAGAGGGGTCAAATGCCAGAGGTTAGAGGTCATATTGAGAGGGGTCAAGTGTTGACTGACTGATGCAAGTTATCCCCCACACACACACACATGTAATAATGGCTAGCTGCATATCACCATTATTATTACCAGCATCCTCTGCAAATCTGAGTTTATGGTCCGACACTTGCAGTCTCCATGGCTGCAGGAAGGTTAATTGAATCTGTGAGATGCAGAGCATAACACAAACCATGTCATTCAAACCAGACTTAAATATTTACACATGAAATATTACACATGAGCTATTGCTAAGTGTGTTGTTTTAAAAGGTCGGCACATACACATTTTACAGGACATTGACTGACATTGGCTGTGTGTGAGTACATAACTGCAGATGAATAAATAATTGTGTGTGTTCACACATGCTTGTATGTGTGTCTGTGTGTACGCCTGTGAGTGTTAGTATGTGTGTGCTTTTGAGTGTGCTTTTCCTGTGTGTGTGTGTGAGAGAGAGTGTTCACCTGATGACTTAGCCCTCTTCACACACAATATAATGCTGAGTATTAGCATGGCCACCATCAGCACAACAGTCAGGCCCACGATGGCTGACAACACTGCAGGGAGAAGGTACAGAGACACCGATATTAATCATCAATATAACACCATTATATCATCAATGTAACACCATTATATCATCAATATAACACCATTATATCATCAATATAATTATATCGTCACCATTATATCACCAATATATTACTGTCATATCATCAATATAATAAACAAGCACAATAGCCAACAGCACTGCAGGGAGAAGGTACAGAGAGACACATTACTGGTATTAATGGAACCATTATGTCATCAATATAAGAGGATTTTTCTTACCTACAACCAATTTAGGGGTATGTTCGTTGGGTTCTCCTGTGGTAGAGAAGGAGCAGAGAAAGTGAGGGAGAGATCATTATTGAGGTAGTGTATTTGCTCATGCTGCTGAAACTGAAAACTGGTGTTATGTTGCCCTGGGTTGTAATGTTGTTTTGGATGTAGCTGTTTTTAACACGAAGAGAAAAAGAAACACAAACAGATGCAATTTGACTTACCTTTTGGTCCTGATGTCCCTGGGAACACTTTTTCTAGGCCATCGGTAGTGGAATTGGCTGTATAATTTGGTCCGGATGTCCCTGGGAACACTTTTTCTAGGCCATCGGTAGTGGAATTGGCTGATATAATTTGGATTTGAACATTTAAGAATTGGTGTCACATATGAGGAGGTGCAGCCAAACTGGTATCTCATAACATATAGTGAGATATGACATGAAGACAAAAACAATCAGCAAGCAAACACACAGAAGAGTAAGGGAGATGAAGTCAGAAATTACAGCTACAACTAACTACTCTGATTCTGATGTTGTTGTCTTCTATATATGTTTGTTCTTGTTCAATGTGTTCTAAATGATTCTCCTTGTGATGACTGCTTTGGCAATATATGTGCCTACTTGTCACGCAGGAGCGTATGTTCCCCGTGTCCTATGTTCCCCGCTTTGTAAGGAACCGGGGAACATAGGACTCTTTTTTAAAATCCTAACCATGACCCATAACCCTAACCCGAACCCCGAGCGGGGAACATAGGACCCGGGGAACATAGGGATGACCCCTGTCACGCCAATAAAACATTTTGGATTTGAATTTGAGGGTACATCAACACACTAGTATGGTTTTTAAGTTATGTATAAGGTCAGTGTTAGAATATCAAATGTTGTTGGTAAGAGAAAAAAAGAGATAGGAAGTCAAGTCTTACAAAACACTTTTCAGTGTCAACATCACCAGTGACACAGTGGAGGCCATGAGAGAGGCAGAGAGAGAGAGAAAGAAAGAGAGAGAAAGAAAGAGAGAGTGAGACAGCACTTTTGAGTTCCTGAGTGGAGGCCACAACATTGTTTAGCAGGCCCGAAGAGAGCTAGGATGAATGGAGAGAGAGAGAGAGAGAGAGAGAGCACTGTGAGTTCCAACCTGTTGGATGTATGGTTGGCTGCAGCTTTGGAAATGCAGTTCCTGGATCTAGATTGACATAAGAGTGTACATTATTATTTCTTTCCCCTTTAGATCCATTTAGCTGCTTTTTGTCCAAAACGACTTGAAACAGGTGAGGACTCATATTCAGGTTACGTTGTAAAAGGTCCTTAGAGTAGCAATTAATGCTACTTCACAAACATCACATAGTAAGACAAGTGTAGATCTCAGTGGAAGGGAAAGGGAGATCAGACAGGGAGAGAGAGAAACACACAGAGAGAGGGTGTGTTTATTACCTTCATGCTGAAGTGTGACGTTGGGCAGCAAAGTTGGAGAGATGGTGGCTTCTGGAGGTCACCAATGAAAGACGAAGACAAAGGAAGTGCAGGTGAATATTTGTACCAAATTGGAAAAAAAAAACTCTCTACAGGCATTTATGATATACCATTTTCTCAAGAAAGCAAGGCTCTTGACCTTGACCTTTGACCACCAAATTCAAATATTTGTTGTCTGTGAGTCAAAGTGAATATTTGTATCACATATGAAATTATGTCAGGAATGTTTTGAGGTTTATTCACCACAAAGGGATGTACATAAGGTCACAGTGACCTTGACCTTTAAACTTTGGCAAAATCTTACAAGTTATTATTTGAATCCAAGTGACTGTTTCTATGAGATATGTTGGAGACATCACATTTGCAAATATTGGATCTACGGCATACTGGTGTATGTCACCCAATGATGTCATTTTGTAAACTGACTCTCGCCAGATGAATTTCGTTCCGCCTAGCTCCACTCACATCCATCTGGGATCGGTTTCGTTGAGAGTGATTTTGGCACCAGATTGTATGGTAAAGCCAATCAGGACGCAGGGCGGGAGTTTCATAGATGTGACGTAGCGTAGAAGCGACTGTGAGACTATTCTCAGCATCACGGGTTGGCTTCGATGTGAGTGGTTGAAGTAGCACGTCAATAGATGACGGACAAGTGGCTTATCCAATCATATGCAAGCATTTTTTGATTAGGCCCAGCCTTCTGAAGCACCACTCCAATGGATTGATCCCAGATGGATGAGTGGAGCTAGGCGGAACGAAATTCATCTGGCGAGAGTCAGGTCAGTCATTTTGAGCTACCTTAAGGAATATAATGAACTCAGGACTCACTGGCTGGATCACACTATTTAGGTGGTTACAGCGACAAAAATAAGAAAAAGGCTGAGCATTTATTTTGATTTATAAAGTCCAAAGATGGCCCTTTCATGTGCAGAACGAATTTTGAAAAAAGGAGGTTGCTCATCAGAGATAATCAGGTCTGAATATTGCAATTTTTTGGGTATTCGCCAAAAGGCATGTGACATAGTGGATACGTGCAGTTCTGGACCGACACCTTACGCCTTGTAACTCCAGTTTTAAACTAACCTTACATCTACCTTTGATGACATGGGTTGTTTCAAATTCTGTACTATTTTGGCTTTTTGAGTTTTTAGGTGGACCCTTCAAAATGGCCAAGTTTCATCAAAATCGGTGACGTAGCATGTATCATCCTGCCTGGTCCTCTCATGGACACACTCTTAATTCTAAACAGTCTAGTCTTACACATTTCACTATCTGGTTAAAAGTTGGACACATGAAAAAACATAGAAAGAGATTAAGTTGGCTGTAAAATGAGATGCCATGGTTGGGGCGGATCATGGAATATAATATAATCTTATAAAATTCCATTCCATCCAGTGTGTCTGTCTAAAATGCTTTAAAGGAGCTTTGTGGAGATATGTTGGTTTCGACCAGACCGCAGCTATATGTCACTCTCCCAATTGACTGGCATTGCATTTAAAGGGACATGCCAACTTTTTAGGAAATTATTTAATTTGCCATCTACCCAGAGGAAAAATAACCTTCTCTTCTCTGTGCAATAAGCACATTTCCCACAAAATTAATACAGGCGCCACATGTGGTACAATATGATATTGAAGAGAGCCATCCCGGCACTAGTTGGTTTGCATGCTCAGTGGATATCTGGATACATGACAGAGAAGACGCATAGTTTTTTTTTTTTTACATAATGTTTTTCTCTTTTACAATACGCCAGTGCGGTTATTTCCTCACATTCTGTTGCCATTTCTAAGGTAATTTCTGGATGTTTGAAACAAAAAAAGCCAAATTGCTCCTTAAAAAATCGAACACATCACATGGGTGTCCTCACCATCGGTAACATCAATGTAGACCTCCTCATATTGGTCAATTTTAAATGGTATGTCCACGGCACACTGATAGATGCCCTCATCTTCTATACTCAGCTGTGCGATGTCCACCTGGAAAGAATCACTGCCATTGTCTTCGAGCGTGTACCTATCAGGAGAGGGGATAACATCTTTTGAGTGTCAATATAAAATGATATGATCATGATCAATATAATAAAATCAATTACATTAATAAATAAAATAAAAACAAAGGGGAGATCTCACATTGTGTTATATAAATATTTAAGTAGCACACATATATCACAAACAAGGACTTGAAACGAGGTTATTAGGATGCAGACGCTCAAGGCGTTACTTTACTTAAACAAAACGCCACAGTGGGCAAACACGACAAAAGGTATTTTCTTTACACAGAGCTTCACGCTGAATCCACAAATAATAATGGACAACACACACTGAGAGTCCAGGGTTTAAATAGGAACTTAAAGGAGAATTCCGGTGTGATATTGACCTAAAGTGTATCGAAACATGATACCAAGTGTGAACGTATGTCTCATAGCCCATCTCGGCTTGTCCCCTGCACTCCAAAATCTGGCGCTAGTTAGCCGATGCTACCAACATCTTTTTCAATAGTGGTGCTTTGGCATCGGGCTAGCCATGCAAATAAATCACTGTTTTACACCCATTTACGAGGCTCAATGTATCTCCACACTTCATTGGTAGACTTCCGAGGGCCCTGACATTTAAAACGAGACATTGAGAACTTTGAAAAAGCACTGGTAGTTTACTTACAAGATGATTTATACAGACAGTATCTTCACGAAGTTTAGCGTTTGCAGCCATCTTGAATTTAGTCACGATAAGTCGAGCAACGAGTAAGAATGAACAGCTATGATAAGGGATCAGATTCCAAAAATAATTCAGTGGAAATGCATGGATTCCAGTTGCTGCTACTGGAAGAAACTGGAATCCATGCATTTCCACTGAATTATTTTTGGAATCTGATCCCTTATCATACCTGTTCATTCTTACTCGTTGCTCGACTTATTGTGACTAAATTCAAGATGGCTGCAAACGTTAAACTTCGTGAAGATACTGTCTGTATAAATCATCTTGTAAGTAAACTACCAGTGCTTTTTCAAAGTTCTCAATGTCTCGTTTTAAATGTCAGGGCCCTAGGAAGTCTACCAATGAAGTGTGGAGATACATTGAGCCTCGTAAATGGGTGTAAAACAGTGATTTATTTGCATGGCTAGCCCGATGCCGAAGCACCACTACTGAAAAAGTTGTTGGTAGCATCGGCTAACTAGCGCCAGATTTTGGAGTGCAGGGGACAAGTCGAGATGGGCTATGAGACATACGTTCACACTCGGTATCATGTTTCAATACACTTTAGGTCAATATCACACCGGAATTCTCCTTTAATTAGGATTGGAAACAGGTGGACACTGAACAAGGCGGGACACTAATGAAGGCAAACTAAGATTCTGGGGAGGATGAAGGGATTGGATCTGCATATGCTGGTTGGGCAGGAAGCCGGACTGGAGTAGCTGCAGGGACTGGAGCTGGATCAGAGGGCTGGGATAGCATGGATGTGACAACATAGCACAAATTACAATATAATATCATATAAATATCATATAATATCATATAATTTCTGAAGAAATTTCTTCATACATATTCATATGGCACCCAGTTTGAAAAACATGTAAAATGTGAGATCCACCCTTTATTACTGTGCATATTACATGCACAAGTTAATATATACTGCCGTGCAAAGGCAAAAGGCAGTAACTTTGTCAATCTTTGATCGAAAATGAGTTATTCTCATTTTTGGGATATTCTAGATATCCTTTATCAGGTGGAGAAATATCTTGAGTCAATTTGTCAGTCAGTTTTTTTTTCTAAAAAAAAAAATATTATTTACCGCAAAAGCCTAAGAGAAACCAAGGCAGAACACATTAAGTCCCAAGTTACGGCTCATTCCTTTTGTTTAGGGTGCTGAAGTTGAGTTAAGGTCAGTTAAGGTAGTCTGCCTTTGTTTAGTCGTGCGCTGAAGTTTAGTTAAGGTACTCTGCTTGTTAGTTAAGGTACTCAAAGTGAAGTGCCTTGACATGGCTCTTTATTTGTTGGCAGATAATACAAAGGCAGAGTACAGTAACTTCCTAATAAGGGTCAAAGGTCAAGATTGAGCCCAATATTTTTTCCCCTGTACAGACTTATATTCATTAAAACAGGCAATAGCCAAATTTCCAGTGTCCTACGTATAAGACAATTGGCTTGGCAACAAAAAAACTTTAAAGTGACTTTTCTCAGTTTCTCACTTTGGCGAGTTAAGGTCTTTTGCCTTTGAAGGGCAGTATAGTATGTCAAACTCTATGCAACGTACATCTGTGCACCGTGTATACCCTTGAGCTGACTTTAATCATGCAAGAGCTGCATGACCAGCTTATGATGTTTCCTGCCTGTGATATTACATGCACACATAGTCACGGTGATGGTGCAAGGGCAGTGTTCAAGTGATTGAGCAACAGGGCCACGAAACCCTAGCGAGAATGAGACAAGGAAAGTGAGCGAGAGAGAAAGAGAAAGGGGTGGGAGAAAGACAGGGCTTGAGTGGGGCCACTTTTCAGCCCAGGAGTTTCAGGCCCAAGACCGGCCCACTTTTTCCATGGTGGTGGAAATTGGATAAATACAGTAAAGCAACAGTTCAGCTCTTACTATCCTGTAGTTTTTATTAGTACCATGATTCAATGTGTAAAGGTTATGAATAATGCACTTAAAATCAAGTCATAAACGTTATGACATAGAAGTGAAGTGACATTCTGTTTTTGTCATAACAGGTTAGGGTTAGAGGTTAGGGTTAGGGTTCATGTGTTCATGACCGTGTCATGTCACTGTTATGTCGATACTGTCAAGTAAAATGTTACCTTATTTTTTTACTACACAGATCAAGCTTGAGTTTTTTCGATATTTGCATAATATTTGCATGAATCGCCTTATTGGATGATACAAAAAGGTTAATATCTTAATTAATTTAATATGTTGCTTGAGAATAGGTTGACAATGCTACAAAGGCCAATATTAGCCCAATAATCACACTGCTAATAATCATTGTCTATAGGCCTATTTCTTTTTACCAGTTGCCACTTATGTCTGTCCCCTTCAAAAAAAATCTGGAAGCTTGGCACATTTGGCAGCATTTTCTCCAATGCTTTTCGTCTTTTTTTACTTGGCCTTTTCAGTCCCTCCTGGCCTCTTTCTATGATCCAACCTCCCTGACGCTTATCACTACGGTAGGGCTGGCCCGGCTATGGTATCTGAGAAAACTATTTTGGAAAAGACGGACTATGGACCCAACCAACTCTTCTTGGGAGGGTAGAACTCCTTCACATGGTAGGCTACAACCCATGCAGACGCTGCGGTGTTAGGCATAGAATGCGGAATGTGTGTAGGCTACTAAGAGAAGATAAACTAACGTAGCAAATGTCAATATTTTTCCCTCGACCAGTCCAAAAGTGAAGCGTCCCACCGGGAATTCTCCTGATTCTCCCGATTACCCACTGACCTGACCTACCCAGCATGGCAGTAATAGAGAAAGATGGAGAGAGGAAGAGAGAGAGAGAGACGACTGACCTGCCCTGTATGACCAGCTTGTGTGTGGCATCAGTGCGAACCATATCCTCACAGAAAGGGGGCGTGCCCTTGCAGAAGTACTTGGTGTTGTTGCTGTAGCGCTTGTTGTATTCCCACGTGATGTGGACACTCCCGCCCTCGGAGCCCGTCACCTCGGTGGTGGACGTGCCATCTGTCAGGGCATTTCACTGGTGTTACTTTATTACAATACAGTGTGTATTATATTACTTTATTACAATACAGTGTGTATGTGTCATAAGATAGAGAATGATGGTGAATATCTAATTAATATCTAATTTCAGAATGATATTGATTTGTATTTATTTACTCATAATTAGCTATTTATTGATTTATTTATTCATTCATTCATTCAGCTTGTTCAAAATGTATCTGTGTAGTTGGTATAGTGATCATCAGCATCAACATTTCAGACCTTATAAAGCTATCAGGGTTACACTTTACTTGGATATTCTGTCTTGAACTCAGAATATAAAAAAAAAATGTTTACACTAAGTTAACTACAAAAATGTTTACACTAAGTTAACTACAATTGGCGATTAAAGTTAAGGTTATGGGTGATTTGTAAGTGCTCGACAACAATTTACATACTGAACTTTTTTAATTTTAACAGATTATTTGTTAAGTCTCAGTGGCCGGACTATCCAAGTGAAGTCTTACCAATATCAATATCATTCCTCTTTTTAAAGACACTGCGACTAGTTTAGATGTCACCTCCAAACCTACCTAGAGATTCACTACGTGTTAACGGATGAACAGTCAATGAATGTGTAATAAAAGCTTTCAAAAGCATGGTATCACAAGGACAGACACAGGACAGACAGACACAGGAACATACAAGCTATCTTGCTATTAAAAAAGCCTTTGATAGTGGGATTTTTAGACAGGAAGGTCTATTTTATTAATTTAAAACTCTGATTGTTACTTTAAAGTCATTTTTTTTATTCTAGCTTTACAACTACATGACTTACCCGTAACTATCCAAGCACTGCAAAGCAAGAAGATCTTCAAGCAGAGACCAGACCCCATCCTGAGTTGTTTTCTCTCTATAACTCTCCCTCTCTCACATATGGAGATGAATGATACCTCTCACAACAATGTCTTGTATGGGAAGCTGGTGTTAAGACACGTTAAGACTGTCCTCTCTGTGTTGCAAGCTGAGATGGAAAGAGATAACATTGCAGTGTGTGTGTGTTGGTGTGTCCTCCACACAATTTTTTATGAAGTCTTTCAGTTTGAAGTTATGGCACAAATGTACATATATTATGTTTTACATAAAACATCTGTATGTGTTTTTTAGACAGAGGCATCAGAAACAACACTTTCATTGATCCAAAGAAACAGCAGAGGGTGCCATCTGCTGGTTGAACTAAATACCACAAGAGGACTCCATCATTTAGATTTGGAGGTGTTAACTTCAGCTATTAGCATCACAACAACATTTAAAAAAAAAACATGGCCATATGTCTATTTTTGGCATCAACTTGTACATGGGACATTCCAGGATTATGGGACAATTTAGGTAGATACACTTCTTAAAGTGCCCATGTTATGAAAAAAAAAATTCTGGGATTTGGGGTGTTATTTTTGTCTCTGGTGCTTGCACACACATACAAACTTTAAAAAAAGGGCAAAACTGTACAACACAATTCAAGTTTGGGTAAGGCTATTTGCACCCCTGGTACAATTAGCAGTGTATGCTATTAGTACCCTGGTGCAATTAGAAGTGAATTCTATTCGTACCCCGGTGCACAGAGCAATGTGTTCTATTAGTACCCCGTCTGGTACAAATATCAATGTATGCTATTCGTACCCCGGTGCACACAGCAACGTGTTCTATTAATACCCCATCTGGTACAAATATCAGTGTATGCTATTTGCACCCCTGTGCATTTATTCTGGCATATTGATCACACAATGTAATAATAATTTAAAAAAAACAAGCAACATGTTTTTTTGTTGTTAGCCTACGTAACAGGGTGTGAATAGCTCAGCTGTGTAATAGACACTCTGAATAAGGTATGCTGTTTGCCACACATGCCAACAGTGACTGGACGCAGTTAAACAAATAACTTTTGCAAATGCTCACAGCCTCCCACAGCATTGTGCTCACAGTTGAACATGGTGACTCGGTATTGGCACGTTGCAATAATAATACATTTTATATATGTTTTATTTACAAGGGAAGTATCAGTCAAAAGTGTGTGAATGACAAAAGGGGGAATGAAATGCACATTAAACATGATCAAGTAAAGTTTCACTTATTATCCATACATTTATCCACATAATTTGGCATTCTTAGTACAAGCTTAGTTTCTCAACAAACCCTGACAACAAACCCTACTATGGTTTATTCAAACCAAGCCTTCTGTTTCAGACTCCAGAGGGGGATACTAGGAAGCATGTTAAACATAACAATTTTTTTTACCATAACTAACTAAGTAGAATGTACTGTAGAACACTTTCTGCAGTTTGGCACTGATAATGCTGTGTTTTCAAATGTACATAAATCTGGCCCTCAGTATGTTTGGTGTTAACGTTCTGGCTTTGATATGCTGCATTAGGCTGGGTGGTGTTGGGGTTCAGGCTCTGACCAGTTGTGTCCTGTTGGATGGTGTTGAGGTTCAGGCTCTGGTAGACTGCATCAGGTTAGATGATGTCAGGGTTCAGGGTCTGGTAAACTGCATCAGGTTGAGTGGGATTGGGGTTCAGGCTCTGATAAACTGCATCAGTTTGGGTGGTGTTGGGGTTCAGGCTCTGATAAGTTGAATCAGGTTGGGTGGTGTTGGGGTTCAGGGTCTGGTAGACTGCATCAGGTTGGGTGGTGTTGGGGTTCAGGGTCTGGTAAGCTGCATCAGGTTGGATGGTGTTGGGGTTCAGGCTCTGGTAGACTGCATCAGGTTGGGTGGTGTTGGGGTTCAGGCTCTGATAAGTTGAATCAGGTTGGGTGGTGTTGGGGTTCAGGGTCTGGTAGACTGCATCAGGTTGGGTGGTGTTGGGGTTCAGGGTCTGGTAAGCTGCATCAGGTTGGATGGTGTTGGGGTTCAGGCTCTGGTAGACTGCATCACGTTGGGTGGTGTTGGGGTTCAGACTCTGATCAACTGCATCACGTTGGGTGGTATTGGGTGGGTTTGTGTTCTGGTAAAGAGCATTCATGTTTACAGTGTTGCCATGATCTTCATCCTGAGGACAGATAGATGACATAATTAAGAATATATTTTTTACACCAGCATATTGGCAAGTAGCTGTATAATAAGTGGGATAATGTATAGAACGCCGGTCATTATGGCGCTTTGGGGGTCCTGTTCGCCCTGTCAGGACTTATTTTCTGATAATGACCGGCGTTCTATACATTATCCCTTACATTTTTTACATCAGCATATTGGAAGGTTAACAGCTGTGAGAGCTATTCAAATTCTGCTGAACTTATGTTGAAACTTGTATTGTGAGCCATCACCTCTTGATCATCTCTTGTTGTCTTTCCATTTCTGAAACAAGTCCTGTATTGAAAATGAAGAAAGATTTCACTGGCATCACAGGGTTTATGGTTTTAGGGTTTCTACCCTTTTAGAACAAGTATAAATGGAATTTTAAATATAATCAAAGCAAAGTAAACAAAATTGTACTGCATTTCACTCAGGTATAGTTTAAATGTAATTTAAAGACTTTACAGTCCTACATTTCACATTACAAGTTACACACACACACACACACACACACACACACACACATATACATATACATATATATATATATATATATATATGGACACCCTGCTGTTAGGTAATAAGTAACAGTGTGGGGCTATTTAAATAAATGCAAAAATATATATATACAAATATTTAACACTGTACTTACTGTACATGAATGCACTATACACAGCACTCACCTCAGCCAGTACACGACACAAAATAGACCCCCAAAGACTGCTGCTGCCACTCCAACAAGAGCAGCAACATGTAGGCTATGGGACACTGCTACAGGAAGAAGGAGAGGAGTTATCAAACATGTTGTCATGTTATCAACAGCCTACTAGCCTACAGCCAACTTGCTCTTGGGTGCTCCTTGTTGGTGCCCCCCACCCAATCCCAATCCTCCCCCACCTTTTTTATGCAGCCCTTGCCACTTAATCTACTAAACCCCTCTTCTACTGCACTTTTTACCCCCCCCATTAATGCACAAATAGGCTGACACCAGACATAATTTCACTGCATTTCTTACTTCCAGTAACTATATGCATGTGACAATAAACTTCCTTGTATCCTTGTATCCTTGTAGCCTACATGCAACTTGTCTTCTTTACTTTAGAGTTGACATATAATGGACATATGCAACCTGCGTTGCGATGGACGAACAGTGTGGTTCAGCCCTGCTTCTGCCCAGGCTTGAAACGCACAACTTGTAGCACCTTGAAATTTGGAGGTGAGTGTGCAAACAAATGAGCTAAAATCATTGAGTGTTAGCATATCTTACTAGCATATAGGCATCGAGGGGAGGGAGGTTTACCAAGTGTACACACAGCTACTTTAATAGTGTCTATTATCACTCAAACACAGAATTAAATAAATACTTGAGGGCAATTCCATGCATAACTGTCATGTCTATAATGCCAACTAAATACCATGGCATTGTGTTGGCTTTATGGATGTGACAGTTTTGCGTGGAATTGCCCTTGAAAAAAAAAAACTTGCTGATAAAAGGGAGGTAACATAGGTGTATAAGTATTTTTATGACAGCTTTTATTCTTGGACTTACGCATAACTTCCAGCATTTTGGGTGGTGATGGATGACCCTCATGGCCTCTAACAGCACAGGTGTAGCTGCCCTCATCTTCATAACTGACTGGGTGGAGCTGCAGCTGGTTGTTGATGATCTGCTTCTTCTCTACAGGACGTCCATCTTTACTCCAGATGAATGAAGCGTTGCTGGTCAGATTGCAGGTGGTGTTGCAGGTGAGAGTCACATTGTCACCTTCCTTTACGTTTGTGCCTTCTGCATATGAAGCAACCTGCAGGCCTAAGAGAACAATAATAATATATTGTATAATATGACTTTCAATGTAGTTGTTTTACTAGCTGACAAAAACAATCAGTGTTCATAACAACAACAACAATATTTGTATTTACTTGCAATGTTCAATGGAACTCCTGGTTGGCCTATGTCTGTTCTCCTATTGGTGAGCATTGAACAGTAGTAGAGATGTTGTGCATCTGCTTTGGTGAGATTTACAATTTGCAGAGAACAAGCACTGCTACTGTTCCCACAGTTCACTGTGACTCTTTGTGCATAGTTGTCAATCTTAGAGAGATTAACAGGGAATCTAGAGATTTGGTTTGTCCAGAAAGCTTCTTTAACTGTAAGATAACTGTGGTAGGTGTAAGAGCAGGATATGGTGACTGATGATCCCTCCAGAGCACAGATGTGTGTTGGGCTGTAAGTGACTCTCAACTCACCCAAACCCCCTACAACAGAAAACAGGCGTAAAACAGATTAAATTAGGAGAGGATGTCTTGACTACTGAAGGTAAATGCAGATTTTGGGTCACCACATACAGTGCCAATAATTGTGAGCAAAGTGTTTTTGTTAAACATATTTATTTTCATTGTGAGATTACATTAAATCACCAACAGATTATGTTTTATACAGATTATGTTTTATACTGGTTTTTAGTCAACTTTAGCAGAGGTGCCAATAATTCTGCGTGTGTGTGTTTATGTGTTTGTGTGCGTGTCGTGTGTGTGCATGTATGTGTGCATGTGTAGTGTGTGTTTACGTGTGTGTGTGTGTGTGTGTATGTGTACGTAAATAAAGCAAATCAGGGAACCACCTTCTCTTTGAGATAAGTGCCATGGGATCTTTAACAACCATGGTGAGTCAGGACCTCAATTTAACATTCATGCAAAGGAAAACATCTTCTGCAGTACAGTGTCCCTGTCACTGCAATAGGACATTGGGATTGACATTTGTTTGGTGGCTTTTGGCCACAGGGATAAGTGCCAACTACTGGCCAGCCACCAACACCACTACCAGAAGGAAAACTACTAATCCTAGGAGGTCTCTTATCCAAGTACTAACTAAAATAAGTCACGCTTGTCAAATTGTGTTCATTTCCTACTTTGCTCCTGCTTAGCTTCAGTAATTCAGCAAAGTCAGGGTATCTGCTGGTCTGGCTGCTGGCTAAAAACAAAAGGTGAAAGGCATATACTTGTATGATTCTAACTGTCTCACAGAATTGCATTATGCACACTGAATTATCACTGGTATCTGCTGGACAACAAGTGTGTGTGTGTGTGTGTGTGTGTGTGCATGTGTATGCATGCGTACATATACTGTATGTGTATGTGTGTGTACGTATATTTACTGTGAATGTATGTGTGTGCGTGTGTATCTGTTTATGCACATGTGTGCATATGAAATGGGTTAACATGACCCCTGGAGGCAAACATACGCAAAAATTGGTCATCCTAGGCCATCCTACAATTCTCAAGATATTCACTGAAAACTATCTTGGTTTACAGTCACTAAATGTACACATTAATTTATTGTATGCCCCCCATGAACGAAAGTCCACAAAACTGTCACTGTCATAATGATCCTCCACTTTCAATTTTGTGCAGTTTTGACCATGTCAGCCAGAGATATTGTAGTTACAACACCTAATTTTTTGCTTTTTTATTTTTAACTAGGTGGCACTATACATGAAATGAGTGGTTATGGGATGGGTTGACATGGCCCCTTAAGACCAACATACAAAAAAGGTGGTCCTCCTAGGCCCTACAGTTCTCGAGAGATTCACAGAAAACTGTGTCCGGCCACCTACAGGCCAGTTGGTGTACAGTAACATAGATTGTACTTGTAAAAACAAAGCTGATACTTACTGTAGATCATGATCAGAAGGTGTAGGACAAGAGACCGTGGCATCATTGTGAACCCAGTTAATACTGAGAGACACATGCATGTATGGTTATGGTTGTGTTTGCTTAGATGACAGTTATATATCCAAGGTGACTTACAACATAGAATGACAATCAACTTCACAATAGCATTGTTTGATGTCAAGAAAATTCAAATAGATTTAAAAATAGAACAGCATGCCGTGCCCCCTTTCCCAATTACCACTGCTTTCTAGCCTCTGGCCACTCTAAACGAATATTCAACACATGTACCATTTTGGGTCTGGGAAGACGCATTGGCATGTGTGATCATTGCATACATAGTGCATAGTTGTACATGCCCATACACACTTTGCAAAGGTAAAGATATTAAACACACAAAGTGTAGTTACATCTACATCACCTACAGTAGGTAAAGATATTAAAAACACAAAGTGTAGTTACCTCTACTTCACCTAGGTAAAGATATTAAAAACACAAATATATCACCTAGGTAAAAATACAAAGTGTAGTTACATCTCATTCACATAAGTAAAGGAAAATATATTAAAAACGCAAAGTGTAGTTACCTCTACATCAACTAGTTGCTGACTTGTCATGGAAGAGGAATGCAAATGCTTTACAACACACAATAAATTAACCTGTAAAACAAGGAACTCATAAGATTAGTATGCCTGTTGTGATGTCAGACATGCATCTTCCTCATTTCTTTGAACCACAAGAGGTTGCCTTCTTGTGGCTAACTGTTCTCACAAAATCACACTTCTCAATTTCTCTCCATCTCTACTCTTTCTGCAACGTCTTGTAAACCGCATGTTGCTTAATGATTGCTTATACATGTGTGTGTGTGTGTGTGTGCGTGCGTGTGTTAAAATGGTTAGCCTTGACTTGTGCTGGAGGGGGATTTCACAGATCATATAAAGGCCTAGTACACATCACAGGGGGCAAGGAATATGTATTCTTGACATCTCGGTCACTTAATTTCATCTTATTACACGGCTCTTCACAAGGCAAGTAGAACGCTCCATTGACTTGAATGGGATTCCCCAAAGTTCTAGCGGTCATTATTTCCGAGGAAAGGACCTCTGAAAAAAATAATGACCGCTGTCAATGACAACGGAGTTTGTGCTTCTAATTCAGGTATTTCATATCAATACGCAAGGACTGGAACTTCATTCAAAAGTGAAAGCAGACGGTTGATCAGCTGTGTTCTAAAGAATGTTTGATTCAAGTTCAGCGTGTGTTGTTGCGAACTATTTGTTTCTCAGCAAATGCCACGATGAACGGTAACAAATAGGCTAGGCTATGTAGGCTAAAGTTATATTGTGGGGAGTTTATTATTTAGTTTTGGCAAGCAGCCGTGTAATAAGTGGGATAATGTATAGAACGCCGGTCATTATTGGGAAAATAAGTCCCTTCAGGGCGGAACAAGACCGGTTTGCCCTGTCGGGACTTATTTTCCCAATAATGACCGGCGTTCTATACATTATCCCTTACTTGACATAAAGCTCAGTCTATGGGCTCTATTGGGTCAAAACAAAACCATGTGGTTTTATTTGTTAATTGAGAATGTCATAGAACTATTCTGATGAGCTAGGTAGAACGACAAATTTGTTACAGTCTGATGATGACAGATGGATTGAGTGTCTCTAAGGATTACCAGCTGGCTCACAGACATATTACTAAATGGCTGAATATTTGGTATCACTTTTTAATTCACTTCAGTTGTCCATGTGATTATTTTCAAAGATTTGTTCCAAACTGGAAGTGGCTGTGATGTTGACATGGCTGTAAGCACTCGCAGGAACTCGCAGGAACGAAGCCAATTTGATTGTAAACAAATTTGTAATAGACAAATCGTTCACCTAGCATAGCTATACAGCATGGACGTAGCGAAAAATCCTACCAAAAAATCCAGCCATGCAACTTCCAAGAGTGGCTCCCCGCTAAATCTCGTGAGAATAGTAAAACATTACCTTGTCATTAGATATAGCTCAATTTTGCCTGTTGCTAATCCTTCACCTCCAAAACAAAAGCGTTTGCATTGTGTACGGTACAGGGGGGATAAGTCACAAGAAGTTTGCTATTTACAACAGCAGAGTGAAGTATAAATACATCACTACTCTAGAGGGTGCTCTACAGTTGCCGAAAATACCTAAACCTGCATAGTGTACCTTTAATGTCAAGCAATATAAGATTGGCTGAGATATAAGGTCACTTTCTTTTTAGTTATTACAATTTTATTATTACCATTTTACTTACAATTGTGGGTAATTTGCGGGTAAGTCACTAAAAATGAAAAAAAAAAACAACATATTACTGAAATATCACCTAAAGCCTTACAAAAAAGCAATAGGTTAAGACTGTCTAACTGTCTAAAACATCGTTGGCTGCCGCCAATTTTATAAAGATGTAGTGTGTGTCAGGCTGTGTGAGTGGAGACCATGCAAGAACAAAAATAAGGATGGAAGATTCAAAATTAGACTCAGTGTGCTTTCTGTTATGAGCACGTTTCTTCCTTTAGCTTAAAATCTTGGTCGGGTTGAACTATCACATTGGGCAGGTTCAGGTCACCCAGTGAAATTAACCCTGCATCACTGGAGACAGACAAATCTGAGTCCTGCACGGGTCCAATTTTGGAGACCCACCCGGCCCGTACCCGCAAAGTTCAGCACCAGATCCGACCCGTCACCCATGATAATATCAAAATTAAATCCACACCCGTCGGCCAGATCCGTTAATATTTGGCCCTTTACCCAACGCGTGCCCCTGATAAATAGCTAGCTAAAATCATTCCATTTGTATGTGCTTTATTTTTATCTCACACCTCTCAACATCACAACACTGGATCTCTATAGGCTAATGAAACAGCCTAGGGGCGCTTTCTTTCACGCTATTGGAGCACGTAGGGCTACAAAAATAGCCTAATACAAACATTTAACTGGCCCCTGTCAACTTTCACATTTTATTTGAGTATTTCGCATTCAATCTAAATCTTAAGTCAATGAACAAGCCTAAAGTGCGCTTTATTTTGCGCGATTCAAGTAGCCTACCATCGGCACCTTTTCTTTAACATTTTGCATTAGGGCTAAATAATGAACCATAACCCAACACTTGCTGCATCAAATCATTACACAAATAGACCTATTAATGTTACAAGAAAAAAACTATTACAAGAAAAAATACAACCTGAGCCTGTCAACAATGGATAGCCTATATGTAGGCCTATGCCTATGCTGGCAACACTCCAACTACAAGATGCATCGAACAAATCAAAGTCGCAGTAGTGACGTGATGGTCAAAGGTCGTAGCCTATCGTTGACTAAAACACATATTTACAATGTGGTAATGGTAATTTAGACATACAAATAGTGTACATATTTTTCATTTATGTTTTTTTAAGCAAACTAAAATACTGTTTTGGTTCTCATCCGCTACCCGCCAGCAAGGAGTTCATTATCCACCTGCATCCCCGTCTGTGAATTTTAGGAATGTCACAATCCACCCATTTTAGCAACTTTTATGCGGGTACCCGACCTGTTGCAGGACTCTGAGACAAATCTATCAGTACAAAAACTTAACCAAACGCCACATCACAGTTTCAAACAATAGTTTCACATATTATCAACCAAAAAATATAAGATTAAGTTACAGTCTTCAGGAGAGATCCATAAGATGTGTGTTAATGCAAATGCACAATGTGTTTGTAAAAAAAAGGTGCAACATCAACAGCAACTTAAAAAAAAAGTAATCATAGAAGGTAGTCAGATTATTTAAAATGGGAGCCTTGAGTTTCTCCCATGAGGCTTCATAGCTCTTGACAACGGAGGTCCCATGGTGATGTACTCGTTGTCCACGCTCCTTACAGAACTTGACACGGCCACCTTGGCCTTCCTCAAGGGCACAGCACTCATCGTCTGGTACACAGAGTCAGGGGAAGCTGAGTTGCTGGGCTTCAGGGCCAAGTACGTGGGCTCAATCTGAGATGGAGTGATTGTGGTGCTGGTGCAGGTAGCTGAGGGGTTTGGAGGGTCCCAATCAGGCTCAAACGCTGAGGCTGGAGCTGGATGATAGTTTTCCTGAGGGGTGACAGAGGTGACAGTATGGTGTAAAAAGGCGAGTGTACAATATGATTTACGGCTGCTATGTGTAGTTCGTTTTAGTTTAAAACATTAAAAGATGATCTAGAAATAAAAAAAATAATGTGAAGAATGAACTGTTTTGATGTAAAACACACGTGTGCCCAGATATCCAATGAAGTTAGCATGCAACTCCGCTTACTCTGGACTGACCCTCTTGTAATACAGTCCGCTAACGCTTGACTGGCCCTCTTTCAATACCATGTTTTACTCTTGGCACTATATATTAAATGTAATGGACTGGCCCTCTTGTAATACCCTGTTCTACTTGTAGCATAATATATTAACTGGCTGAGGGGAAGCTGTAGCACAGGTGGCTAAAGCAACTACACCAAGTTCAGTTCCATGTTCCAATTTCCCAATTGTAACCAAATAAAGACTGCCTTTGCACTTACTGCTGCTGTGTCTCTACTTGACTGTGGGAGGGAGCCAGTAATTGTGGATACACAATCTGTCAATAAAAAGAACAAATAAACAAAAACAAAATATGTTTACATCTTCATAGACATTGGTACTATATATTTGGACAATCATGTGCATCTGAATGATAAAACTATATTTACATAAATTTCTCTGTTTATGTAGACGTGCGTACCTAAAGTCTTTGAGTCTTTTCGTCTCTTTTGGAGGTGAAACAGCAACAGGACACAGACCGCTATTAGAATCAGAATAAACCCCACAACAGTACCTGCCAGTACACCTACAAACAGGAGAAATCAGAGTAAGAGATTTAATATGATATAATATGACAGCATTTAATATGAACAAACAAGAGTACAGATGAAAAGAGATAATGTGTATTAGAGTCGGTGGTAGGATGATGGCTAAGGAAATTGGCTAGTATGCAGTAGCCGAGTGAGTTTGATTCCCGACTGCCACTGTTGTGCCCTTGAGCAAGGCACTTAACCCTGAGTGGTTCCAGGATTCACTAGTTAACACTAACAGTGAAATCATACATGTTGGAAGAAGATTATTGATATTTGAAATCAAAAACCAATGAATGTTTACAGTAATTAGCATACAAAAAAAAATGGGTAAGAAGTGGGAAAGGCCAAAAGGTCAGGTTCGTCCATGACACAACTCAGTGTAGAGTTAATGGCCTACAGTAGGACACAGGGCAGCGGTCAGGTTCGTCCATGACACAACTCAGTGTAGAGTTAATGGCCTACAGTAGGACACAGGGAAGCGGTCAGGTTCGTCCATGACACAACTCAGTGTAGAGTTAATGGCCTACAGTAGGACACAGGGCAGCGGGGGAGAGGGTCATAGCAACACTTACTTGTGTTTGATTTTCCTTTTTCAGTTGTGGCAAATTCTGTGAAAGACAGATATCCAGAATGAATAAGAAGACTAATTAGACAGTTATTGAGACAGATGTCATCAACAAAAACAAAACTACACCCTGCGACCCACAAATAGCGCTGCATGTTGTCTGCAGTCTACATTTCTATAAAGAAACAGGCATGGCAGTGAAGCTGGGAAGCCATTTTCCATCGAATGCCATTACAGATCCTAGATAAAAGATAAAGATTCATTTTCATCCACATCCGAATGCATTGAGAGAGGTATAAAAGGGCTTAAAATGATCAGGCAATGTTTTAGACAGAGAAATGTAGGCGTAAGAAGATAAAGGATTGGAAAATAGATAACAATACACAACATGATCACTTCAGGCACATACATTTACCTTGATTTGGTGCTATGTAATGATCAACAAAATGGATACCCATTTAGCATTAACGGTTTCTATTTTTTATTCTAAAACTAAAGTTGTGACAGTAAGGTTGCCAGGTGTCCATCAGCGATGTCGAAAACTCTGTTTCTCCATATTGTTAGTGTATATCAAAATTAGTTTGAAGCCATTATTTTAGGGCAAAAAAACCAAAAACATTTAAACACGATGTTGTGATAAAGTAGACACATAGATGACATTTTCACATAGATCCCCGTTTCTCGAGGTCACCGAACACTGTCAGTATACGAACAAAAATACCCCAATGAGCATGTCTGTGAGCTCCTATTTACATGCCCATGACTGAGTTAGCTGCTGGCTCTACCAACTCGAGGTAAAACTGATTTTTTTTGTCATACTGAAAGTACTATGTCAAAAAATGCCGGATTTCTCCTTTAAGCTGTGGGGGTGTTAAGCTCACCACATATTTGAGATTGGGACGCTAATTTGATTTATCTTACCTGTTGGGTGTTCTGACACGGCTGGAGTCACAGTATGAGACAAACAAACAAACAAACAAACACAATATTGTCCTATCAGTCTTGGATCAGTACAATGATATTGAAACAACCTTTTTGCAATTGCAATTGTGATGCAATTTTTGTGGGAAATTAGCTTTTTTGCTCTTCTGTGTGCGTGTAAAAACCCAGTTCCACACCATTAGCGTAGCTTAGCATAATTGACTGGAAGTGGGTTGTTCCAGTTACAGTAGGCTAGCGTAGCTTAGCATAATTGACTGGAAGTGGGTTGTTCCAGTTAGCCTATGCCTCCCTTTTAGGGTTAGAAGGCAAATAAGCTAATTTCCCAAAAAAGTTGGCGTGTCCATTTAATATAATTACAATAATAACATCATGTTGGAATATATAAATATATCATTTATAATATAGAATTATAATATAATTCAATTAATTCATAATCCAATATAAAATAATGGGAAAATAAAAGTTATATAATGATACATACGCTGTAGAACTTGTAACTGTATCTCAGTGTACACATCAGATTTTCCAAATCCTGTTTTTATGGCACACCAGTACTGTCCATAATCCCCTGCACTCAGTCCAGTGATGGTCACAGTGAGGCCTCTAGCAGTGGTGTCATCATGCAGAGAGAATCTGCCATTGACTGCTTTGGTCTGACCATTTTCAGTCTTAACTATGTTATCTGTCTGACCTGCTGTAATCTGGACTGGAATGTCTTTATGTCCAAAGTGACACGACCCTCTGCAGAGGTACTTGGAGTATTCCTCATATCCAGAGTCATAAGGGCATCTGAACACAGCGTCACCTCCAACATATCCAGTCACGTCAATCGCATGCACACCAGAGCCTGAAACACACACACACACACACACACACACACACACACACACACAACCACAGCAGAGATGAGAAAGCAATATAAATGACTTGATTGACAGACAGATAGACAAAAAGATCTACAGATAGATACACACACACACACACACACACACACACAACCACTGCAGAGATGAGAAAGCAATATAAATGACTTGATTGACAGACAGATAGACAAAAAGATCTACAGATAGATACACACACACACACACACACACACACACAACCACTGCAGAGATGAGAAAGCAATATAAATGACTTGATTGACAGACAGATAGACAAAAAGATCCACAGATAGACACACACACACACACACACGCACACACACACACACACACACAACCACAGCAGAGATAAGAAAGCAATATACTGTAAGTGACTTGATTGACAGACAGATAGACAAAAAGATCCACAGATAGATAGACATACACACACACACACACACACACAACCACTGCAGAGATGAGAAAGCAATATAAATGACTTGATTGACAGACAGATAGACAAAAAGATCCACAGATAGACACACACACACACACACACGCACACACACACACACACACACAACCACAGCAGAGATAAGAAAGCAATATACTGTAAGTGACTTGATTGACAGACAGATAGACAAAAAGATCCACAGATAGATAGACATACACACACACACACACACACACACACACACACATTCTGCAGACTCCACCATGACAGATGGAAACTTTTACATGAGCAGTAGGCTCGCATTCAAAACCCTGTGGTTTTTTATCTTCTCTAACTGCATGAAAAGTATATGGGGCAGTCTCAAAATGAGCAAGGTACTTTTTCAGCGCAAGAAACAAAAAAAGGTTCACTCTCAACCTCCATAATGGCTCACCCAAGCAAACACTTTTGACATTTTAACAGTCCGTCTTTATACTCATCCTCTAGTACCATTAATTGTAGTAGTAGTTATTGTTACCTAAGGTTTCCTTTGCAATAGTGTGAGAATGTTATTTGATGTTTTGTAAGTTACTTTTGGACAACAATCTATCTGCAAAATTAATACTTTTAAATGTACTATTGATGTATCATCTTATCACTTGTGCATCATTGAAGCAGTTTCTCCCCATCTTGAACAAATGCCTTAGTATATCCATGCAACTGATTTTGTACAAATGTCGGCTGGTTTTTTTTTTCTTCCAATGGCTAATGTCATGTTGGTCAAAAGGCACTATACTGGTTCCCTGGTGAATAGTCCTACCCCATAAAACAAATTGACCTTATTTCATCGCTTCTGCCATTACATGTAAATGTGTTGAACTAGCTGTCATAACTATTTGTCAAGGTCGGTCTATAGCATATAAAAATATATGTGACCTGACAGACAGGACCGTCAGAATGGATAAAAAGGTGTACATTGATGAACTGCTCTGACCAAGGCATGTTTTAATGTATATTAGTATTTTTTTTATTTAATACAGTAGTTTTTTGAGGAACCATTTAAGAAAAAGTATGACAACAGCCGTCTCAAACCATTTTCAATGTGATAATATAATAATAATAATAATAATAATAATAATAATAATAATAATAAGCTTTATTTATAGCACCTTTCACAGAATGCAGCTCAAAGTGCTTTACATTTGAAGCATGTAACACAATAATAGTCAGTCATTATCAATCACTTTTCTTCATTGCTGGGGGCGTTTATGATTCACTCAGCAACATATCAAAAATATAAAAAATAACATGTCATAAGACTGGCAGCCTTAACCCTTTACCCCCCATAAGCACGCCATATGGCAACTGTGGCAAGGAAAAACTCCCATATTCCAGGAAGAAACCTTGAGCAGAACCTGACTTAATAGGGGGAGCAGTATGAATGGCAGCAGATGTAGAATAATCTGAAAAAGTACTCTACAGGATAAAATGAGTTAACTAAAAGCTTTCCTGTACAGGTATGTTTTCAGATAATGGATAAACGCAGCTTCTCCACTTTGCTTGTGGAGCACTTTGGGTACGATTAAAATATTAGAATTTGATGTTAATTACTTACAAAGCTCTGAATGGCATAGCACCTTCATATATCTCTGAGCTTTTAATATCTTATCAACCACAAAGGAAACTTAGATCATCCAATTCTAATCTTTTAATCGTACCCAAAGTGCTCCACAAACAAAGTGGAGAAGCTGCGTTTATCCATTATGCCCCCAAACTATGGAACACCCTGCCTCTGTACATCAAGCAGGCGAGTTCAGTAAATATTTTTAAAAAAGATCTGAAAACATACCTGTACAGGAAAGCTTTTAGTTAACTCATCTTATCCTGTAGACTACATTTTCAGATTATTCTACATCTGCTACTATTGGAGGGCGCAGCCAGCCAGAAGCAGATGGGCTCCCCCTATTAAGTCAGGTTCTGCTCAAGGTTTCTTCCTGGAATATGGGAGTTTTTCCTTGCCACAGTTGCCATATGGCGTGCTTGTGGGGGGTAAGAGGGTTAAGGCTGCCAGTCTTATGACGTCATTTTCTATATTTTTGATATGTTGCTGAGTATATCATAAACAGCAAAGAAAAGTGATTGATAATGACTGACTGACTATTATTGTGTTACATGCTTCAAATGTAAAGCACTTTGAGCTGCATTCTGTGTATGAAAGGTGCTATACAAATAAAGCTTTATTATTATTATTATTATTATTATAATTATCCTTACAATTATTATTATTAACAGTATTAAGTTACACAAAGGATACCCCATAGGTAAGGCATACAGTGATGCTTTGCTTTTTAAATGTATTTTTGTAAACTTTTTAACACGTCTGGTCCTCTTATCCAGTACCAGTCAATTTGAGCCTGTGACCTCAGACTTTCATGTGTTTTACAGCTTACACAACTAAAACCAGTCACAATATAATGACATCCTGTAGGGAAGTAAGCCTGATTGGCTTTTTGGTTTAAATTCTTTAAATCTTATTATGTTAAAACATAAGGGAAGTTGTCTTACCTGACTCCAGACAGGACAAAAGGATGAGAAGCAGAAATGTTGTCATGTTCATGTGCGTTTTCTGGTGTTGTTACATACTGAACTTGGACACACACACACACACATTTACTCTGTCTCTCTCTCTCTATCTCTGTCTCTCTCTCTCTCTCTCATACACACACACATACACACATTTCCTCTCTCTCTCTCTCTCTCTCTCTCTCTCTCTCTCTCATACACACACAGACCTACACAGACACAGGCCCTCTGTTTCAGTAGCTGTGGTGGGCAAGACGACTGCTGTTACTGTTTACCACACTTGCGTATAGTGCGTTTGTTGGACAGCTTAAGCCTATCTTGTGAAACCTTGCTGTCTGCTCTCCTTTTAACTTCCGACTGTATTGTTGCTTGTTATCATGAGTTGCTGTGGGTGTGTGTGTGTGTGTGTGTGTGTGTGTGTGTGTGTGTGTGTGTGTGTGTATGTGACAGAGAAAGAGAGAGAGAGAGAGAGAGAGAGAGAGAGAGGACAGATAGACCACATCTGTGTTTGAGTGTGTGGTTGTGTTTCGAAAGCTTGAGCTGACCACAAGGAGGAAGCATGTAGCACATAGATAATGCCTGCACACAGACCCACACTTCACATGAATGGTGCCCTGTGCTCGGCAGACTGTGAGGGGATGCTAATCCTTGGCTGATATGTAGCATTCCTGCAAGGAAAACAACAGCAACAGCAAACAACAGCAAACAACAACAACAGCAAAGCACAGACAGGCAGTGTGGGAATGTGACTCAACATCTTCTGTTATGTCCCCTTTTGGTCTGAACCGGTAGTTGACTCATCACCAACAAAATCATGCCTTTATGCGTCACACGTGTGTTTCTTTGTTCTTATAATCCATGGCTTTCTGTAAATCAGTAGTGTGCCGCCCACACACACACACACACACACACACACATAAACTGACAGTTAATGGAGAGGTGTCTTTATTTCACTAAAACCAAGATAAGACTCGACTGAAAAAGACATCAAGACATGTTTGTGTATACTAGTTATATTTAACCCTTTATATACTCATTTATATCAGCCTCATATTCATATAGTTAAAAGCCTTTTTTTTTTAAGTATGCACCCTTGGTAACATTTAACCCATAAACACTGTGAAAATCATAATGTGAGTGATATAAAAGTATGCACCCTTGGTACCATAATACCCATACACCGTGAAAATGATATTGTGAGTGATATAAAAGTGTAAATCCACCTCTGCAAGGCTTACGTAGGCGTCTGCACTTCCCTAAACCTAGATGGGACTTTATTATTGGGAAATATTCTTATTGCAATGTGCCACTGAGCCTACTGCAAATAAAGTTTCTGTTCCTCTTACTTCCTTGGAGAGACTAAAAATGTCTAAAATGTGGTCAATATCTCAAGACTTAATCATGGTGCTCTATGTAAGTCATGCAATGCTGATGTGAAGTGGATGACTCATCCTGATGTGACCCTATGGGTTCTCACATTCCCACAGCATCAGGACTGGATAGGACTTGATAGCATTATGTCATAGCATCAAGACTCCATCTGATTATAACAGTACGTAAACAGCTACATAAAATAGCAGCAGTGGCTCAGGACGTACAGTAGAGTCGTCGTCTAGCAACTGGAAGTTTGCCGGTCCTCCTGACCCTGTTGAAGTGTGCTTGAGCAAGACACTTAACCCCAGTGCTCCCGATGAGCAGGTGGGCGCCTTGCATGGCAGCCTCCGCTATCAGTGTGTTTGTAAATGGGTGAATGTGAGGCATGACAACGTAAAGCGATTTGAGGTGCTCGGAGGAGTCCATTTTAACGCCATATAATGCAGCCCAGATAGATAGATAGATAGATAGATAGATAGATAGATAGATACAGATAGATAGATACTTTATTGATCCCCAAGGGGAAATTCGTGGTACAAGCCTGTGTACCATAGTGCACATTGTAGGTCCAATTGGTTGGTCAATGTACCCAGAATCAAATTAAATAAAGATGTTTTGTTCTAACCGATGCAATTGCTGAGATATGAGCTACAGATTGGTTTGTAGAAGCACTGCAACATTTTGTCATCACTGTGTAAATGATCCATCATGATTTTATATGAAACTAATTGGCCACAAGAGGGCACTACAAATATGCACATTCAATGGTTTTGCTCATATCTCAGCAACTGCATGGGTTAGAACAAATCATCTCATTGGATTCTGACTGTGGGTCTGATTAGCTTCACTACTGTACGGATAGGGTTCTTATCGAAATCACATTTTTGACAAAAACAGCAGAGGCAGCAAGAGAGAAACATGAAAGTAACCTGCTTTACAGAACATATCCAAAGTCCACAATATTAAAAAAAAGAAAAATCCTGAAATAACTGTTTTTACCAAAACAGAGCCAAGCACAGACATAATTTCCTTAGACATCAAACTTTATTTTCCAGTCATCAACTTCAGCCATTAGTCAATTAAATTGGATTGAAAAGAAACATGCATGCTTGAATGCTGCACTTGTCTGCTGGTCAGCCAAACTGCTGTAGCTGGAAAAAAAAGAACACATGAGAGGTCCAACGTGGTTAGAGGTCATATTGAGAGGGTCAAGTGTTGACTGACTGATGCAAGTTATCAGACAGTAAATCATGAATACCTATTCAACACACTCACACACAATCATGCTAGCTGCAAGTATCATCATCATTGTCATCATCCTCACCATCCTCTTCAAATCTGAGTTTATGGTCCGACACTTGCAGTCTCCATGGCTGCAGGGAGGTTAATTGAATCTGTGAGATGCAGAACATAACATAAACCATGTCATTCAAACCAGACTTAAATATTTACGCATGAAATATTACTAAATCTGAAAAGTTTCACGTTTGGCACATGCAAATTTTACAGGACAATGAATGATGTCTGAAGAATTTTTTTTGTGGGTGCCTGTGAACGTATAAAAAGGTATGTGTGTTTACATGTGCATGCATGTGTGCTTATATGTGTGTGTGCTTGTACTCTGTGTGTGTGTGTGTGTGAGAGAGAGAGAGAGAGAATATGTGTCCGTCACTCTGGTTGAGTATGCGCTCTGACTGCCTGACTCTTTGGGTGTTGCGATCAAGCTGCAGGGTTAGTACCCCGGAGACCGGGTTTGAGGCCAGGTGGGGTCACTCCTAGGGCTGGGCGATATGGCTGAAAACTGTATCACGATATAAGTATTTCATATCAGTCGATATCGATAATTATTGATTTTTTATTTTTTATTTTATCTATTTCAGATAAGGACCAGAAGGGGAAAAAAGTTACATTTAAACACTTTTATTTTAAACTTAACCTTCCTCTGATTTGAATCACCTCAGTTATCAATCAAAGCAAACAGGGAAAAGAAATAGCAACACAATCATTAAAAACACTCAAATAAATAATTGTGCACATAAGTCTGAATGAGTGCACTGGTTGAAGCCTGGAAATATTGTAAACAAAGTAATTTGCTAGTTTATCATAGTAAGTCTACTGGTTAGACTGTTCAGTTTCCCCACGTGTGTTTAAGTTTCAAATGAATACTTTTTCTCCTTGGGACAGGCCCGTTTGAGTCTTGGAAAATACTTTTCCATTTGCATCGGGATTGAGTTGATTAGAATTTAGCAGTCAATTTGAATGCAACAGTTTTGAACAAATTCGTGCAGCGTGCTAATGATGCTAACCGGATTTAATAGCAATTCAGTCGTCTTGCACGATTGTGAATGTTTGGATTACATGCGCATGCTGAGGAGGGATGCACCTAGAGAGAGAGAAAGAGAGAGAGAGCGCGCACACGGGCAAGGACTCATTGAGAGTCTGTGTTGAGGTAAGCCTACTTCTATCATCTACTCTGGTAGAGTTGCACATACAAGCTACAATGCAAGATATATTTAGCCTATTTATTTATGGACAACGTAAGGCGGGAGGTGTATGTTGCTTTTAATTATCGAATGTTCTATCGAACACATTTTTTATTGATATTGAGTACATGTCTATTGCGATACATATCGCTATCGTTTTATCGCCCAGCCCTAGTCACTCCTCACTCCCTTTGCTACATGGGTTTTGTGTGAGTGTGTGTGTGTGTGTGTGTGAGAAAGAGAGAGAGATATACAGATCACCTGATGACAAGACAAACAAACAAACAAAAACATTGAAGTTCTGACATAAAACCAAGCAAGAGAAAAAGATTAGCATATCCTTAGTCCTGATAAGGGTCATCTTAGGCCTCAGCAAAGGTTCAGCTGATTTCTTCACAACAGTGGATTTATAACTCTCTCTCTCTCTCTCTCTGTCTCACTTTCTCTCTCTCTCTTTCTTTCTCTCTCTCTATCTCTCTCATACAGTATTTTTGTCACAATATATCCATTTGTTCATAATGTTATTTAATACAATATGTTTATTACATTACAATTACTACACATTGTGCCAATTGCATATGATTTGGATATCATTTTGCACTTGTAATTCAGTGCACACGCTCAGTGTACTGTATGTCTGACCTGTACTAGGTAACAGTTTATGATGATTTAGTCTTTTTTTTATTAAAAAAATGACAGTGAAGAAAACTGAATAATGGTGTGATGACACAATAAACCAGTTACAAATCATGTATATGTTTTATAAATGCATTGTAAGGCACATGAACATGTTTTATAAATGCATTGTAAGGCACATGTATATGTTTTATAAATGCATTGTAAGACACATGAGCATGTTTTATAAATGCATTGTGAGACACATGAACATGTTTTATACATGCATTGTGAGACACATGAACATGTTTTATACATGCATTGTAAGGCACATGAACATGTTTTATACATGCATTGTAAGGCACAAATGCATTGTAAGGCACATGAACATGTTTTATAAATGCATTGTGAGACACATGAACATGTTTTATACATGCATTGTGAGACACATGAACATGTTTTATACATGCATTGTAAGGCACATGAACATGTTTTATACATGCATTGTAAGGCACAAATGCATTGTAAGGCACATGAACATGTTTTATAAATGCATTGTGAAACACATGAACATGTTTTATAAATGCATTGTAAGGCACATGATCATGTTTTATACATGCATTGTAAGGCACATGATCATGTTTTATACATGCATTGTAAGGCACATGAACATGTTTTATACATGCATTGTAAGGCACATGATCATGTTTTATAAATGCATTGTGAGACACATGAACATGTTTTATACATGCATTGTAAGGCACATGATCATGTTTTATACATGCATTGTAAGGCACAAATGCATTGTAAGGCACATGAACATGTTTTATAAATGCATTGTAAGGCACATGTATATGTTTTATAAATGCATTGTAAGACACATGAGCATGTTTTATAAATGCATTGTGAGACACATGAACATGTTTTATACATGCATTGTGAGACACATGAACATGTTTTATACATGCATTGTAAGGCACATGAACATGTTTTATACATGCATTGTAAGGCACAAATGCATTGTAAGGCACATGAACATGTTTTATAAATGCATTGTGAGACACATGAACATGTTTTATACATGCATTGTGAGACACATGAACATGTTTTATACATGCATTGTAAGGCACATGAACATGTTTTATACATGCATTGTAAGGCACAAATGCATTGTAAGGCACATGAACATGTTTTATACATGCATTGTAAGGCACAAATGCATTGTAAGGCACATGAACATGTTTTATAAATGCATTGTGAAACACATGAACATGTTTTATAAATGCATTGCATACAGTGCTTGAAGTGGAGTAAAAAGGTGCCCGTACTCATCATTCACACGTATCATAAGGACCCATCAGCGAATGTATCGACATCAAATAAGCTATTATATTCTTAATTTTTACAGTGAATAAAACATAGATATATTGGTGATGAATGACAGTGTGCTTACTGCTTAGGCCTATTTACAGACCTGCAAACTGAGAAGAACTGAAAAAGGTTACATATTTGCAAAGTAAACCCCTGTGTCTGGAGGCATCCGCCAGAAGATAACATATTTTGCGCTTTGCATTATAATAAACACATGCAATCAAAAGTAAATTTGATGAAGAATGTCAAATGTAAGATGTGTTGATCACTCATTGATTGAAAGTGAGCACAGAGAGAGTGTTGAAGATACATGATTCAAACCATATGAAAGATGCCACTACAGTAGGTAAGTTGCCATAACTCTAGGGGGCTCCATTAGCATACCAATGTATGTCCAGGACATCATCAGGCAGAAGTGATATTGCATCAGTTAACTCTGTAGGGGGCGCCATTAGCATACCAATGTATGTCCAGGACATCATCAGGCAGAAGTGATATTGCATCAGTTAACTCAGTAGGGGGCGCCATTAGCATACCAATGTATGTCCAGGACATCGTCAGGCAGAAGTGATATTGCATCAGTTAACTGTTCACCAGAAACATTACATTACATTACATTACATTACATTTGGTTGACGCTTTTTTAGCCAAAGCGACTTACAACATGGTAAACAGTTTAAGTTTTAAAGCAATTCTCAACAATTTTAGGACAATTTAAAAAACGGTAGAGTACAGTAAGAATAAGTGCATCAGTGAGTGCTGTTTTTAACAGTTACGTGTCAGTTTAAGACGGCTGGTGAGTGCTAGGATCAGCAAGACTTGTTGTAAGTGGTGCTATGAGAGGAGATGTTCTCTAAAGAGCTGGGTCTTGAGTTTTTTTGAAAATGGAGAGGGATGTCCCTGCCCTTGTAGGAACTGGCAGTGTGTTCCACCAACGAGGAACAACAGATGAGAAATGTTTGGATTGGCCTGAGCGTACCAGTGGTAGAGCTAGCCGTCGTTCGTCTGAGGAGCGCAGCGGTCTGGTGGTAGCGTATGTCTGTATGAGGGCATTCAAGTAGGTGGGAGCAGAACCGGAGACTACTTTGTAGGCAAGGGTTAAGGCCTTGAATTTGATGCGGGCTGCCATAGGTAGCCAGTGAAGCTGGATGAGCAGCGGGGTAACATGTGCCCTTTTGGGTTGGTTGTAGACCAGGCGCGCCGCCGCGTTCTGGATCATCTGAAGGGGTTTCACTGCGCAGGCTGGGAGACCTGTCAGGAGGGCGTTGCAGTAGTTGAGTCGTGAGATGCCATCTTGAGTCAAGTAAGTCCTGATTTTCCGTATGTTGCAAAACGGCATGACCAGGCGACTGAGGCAACATGATCTGAGAAGTAGCGGTGTGAATTTCCATTTGTTGGAGATTAGCAGGCCTGTCCCACCTCCTCGTCCAAATGGGTGAGGGGTGTGGGATAGTGTAAGGTTAGTGGAGAGTGCAGCCGGAGTGGCAGTGTTCTCTGGTTTGATCCAAGTCTCAGTGAGAGCAAGGAGTTCCAACGAAAGGTGGTTGGCATAGCCAGCTATGAAGTCCGTTGACTTGTTGTTGTTGACTGCAGATTGGCAGTTCCACAAGCCCATGGAGAAGGAGATTTTCTGTAGGTGAGGACCGTTTAAGTTGCTGGAGGTTAAGCAGATTTCTGCTCCTTTTGGCATGATGCCGTTTTCTGTGATGGCCGGTGATAACAGATATGGTGGAATGGCACATTTTTTGCCTTTGTCGGCGCCTGTGCTCGGTGAACTTGCACAGGTAAACTTGCTCGTCTTGACCGCGTCCGTCTTACACGAGGACGGCTGAAACGAGGGCTGACGCTTCTGCTGACGCTTCAGCAACAGCCTCTATTGTTATGCTGACAGGAATTGCATGCAGCTGTCCTCGTGTCACGCTAATGATGAATCAGCGTAGACTGCCCTCTGACGTTAGCACAGCTTAGATTGTTCAAAAGGGTGTTAATTACTGTCAACTGAAAGTCCGCTCGCTCACACCGACTGAAACTCTCAGTTTCAAGTAGCCTCCTCCCTCAGCTGTTCCCAAACGCCCAGAGTCCAATTCTAAACATTTGGAGAGGATTGGCCAGTAGTAGCCTATGTGTTCTTCCTTTCTCTCTCCCAACGCACTGCAGTTGTGGCATGGCATTTATGGAAGGGTTGCTATGGTTACAGTGACATCTGGATGGATGATGTTTTGGTGACATACAGACAGGCAAAAAATACAACGCTAATTCTACTACTAATTTACAACTGCCTGTAGGTTAAATGGCAGCTTTGCTCATGATGCTGAAGTTTGACCAGAGATAGACATGTCATTCTGTGCAGATACATTTTTGGCTCTTGTCAAATGGGATGATTTATGATTCAGTTGGAGTTGGTTCAGATAGATTTGGTATCGTTGGAGTTGTTATCTTCAGAGGTCAATGGATACGCAGTTCCTAATCAGCAGATTTGGCGTCAGATGGATTTGGTTCATTTGGAGTCAGTTCAGAAGATTTTGATACTGGTGGACTTGGTTGAAATGGATTTGACTCCGGCGGATTCGTTTCAGAGGGAGTCGGTTGAGAAGGATCTGGCTCATTTGCAGTTGGTTGAAATGAATTGGTTTCAGTGGGAGTCGGCTCAGGTGGATCTGATTCTAAAGGACTCGTGTGGTATTCCAGATCGTTGGCCATCAGAGGGGATTCCCAGAGCGCATCCATGGACACAAGATAGGGAGGCACATCTACGAGGCAAACCAGACATTTTCAATATAATCTGTGTGACAGCTCATTAGATTACATTAGATTCACAGTGTGTGTGTGTGTGTGTGTGTGTGTGTGTGTGTGTGTGTGTTTGCACAAATGTTCTGTGATGTTCTGGATAATGCCACAAACACCATCTGTGCATGCATGTGTGAGTGTGTGTGCGTGTGTGAGGTGTGGTGTGTGAGGTGTGTGTGTGTGTGTGTGTGTGTGTCTTTGTATATGTCTAAATACCTGCTGCTTTGGCCCTCTTTGAACGAGTGATGACAAGTAGAAGTAATGATGACAGGATAACCAGGACAAACAACGCCGCAATTCCATAGATTACTGCGGAAGACACATAAAGAACATGGGAGCATGAGAACAAGGAGCCTGTGTGTGTGTGTGTGTGTGTGTGTGTATGTGTGTGAGTGTGTGTGTGTGTGTGTGTGTGTGAGTGTGTGTGTGTGTGTGTGTGAAAGAGAGAGAGAGATTATTTACTTATACGCCACAGGCCCGAGGAACTCTCTATGATGGGGACAGGAGTGGAGAACCAAACCTGGTCTGGCATGAATGAACTTCGTACTTAGAAATGTCATGGATGGAGAGAGAGAGAGAGATAGAGAGAGACTGATCAACTCATTTCAATGATATGGAACATGTGAAAATTTCTGTCAAATCCTTTGCTGTGATTATGCATTAGTTGTTTTATTTTTTGGTAATAGGATGTTTAACACTCAGAGATGGTTTGGTTACACTTTACTTGACATTTTTGACATAAGAGTGACATGACACTATCATGAACGTGTCATAGACAAGACATAAAAGTTTATGACATAACGCTTATGTTATTAAGAGACATTCGTTTTTGACATAACAAGTTAGGGTCAGGGTTAGAGTTAGGGTTAGGGTTCATGTGTCATGACAGTGTCATGTCACTCTTATGTCGATACTGTCAAGTGAAGTGTTACCGATGGTTTTCTCTTTTACCTCTGTCATGTGGTAGCTGAGGTGGTGGAGATGACCTTCCTATCAATTTAAATTTACAGAAAATAAATGGTGGTCTCAGTGGTATCTAGTGGTGTGTATCAGTATATAAACTTGTGTTTGTAGTTACTTCTGGTCTCAGTGGTATGGGCCAGTATATAAACTTGTGTGTGTACTGTAGTTACCTGTGGTCTCAGAGGTATTTAGTGTGTGTGTATCAGTATATAAACTTGTGTTTGTAGTTACTTCTGATCTCAGTGGTATCAAGTGGTGTGTATCAGTATATAAACTTGTGTTTGTACTGTAGTTACCTGTGGTCTCAGAGGTATCTAGTGGTGTGGACCAGTATATAAACTTGTGTTTGTACTGTAGTTACCTGTGGTCTCAGAGGTATTTAGTGTGTGTGTACTTGTGTTTGTAGTTACCTGTGGTCTCAGTGGTATCTAGTGGTGTTGTTGGCTGTGGGGTTATTACAGATGTGGGCCGTGTATCTGGATGGTTATGAGAAAAAAAATAACACAAAATCAAGGGTGAAAATGTAAAGTTGATTATTCAGGAATACAACTATTCTGTGTCAGATGGGGATAACATTATTAAATGTACAGCTTCATACCAGTAACATTAGTGATAATTATTAATACTGGATGTCTGCTGTTCTTGCAGTGTCTTTCCAAAATCCACTACATTTCCCAGTGAAATCGTATCATGTAAAACAGTTGTGGGTATGATAATTTGGCTTGATTTCGTACCTTCAGCCTCAATGGCAGATGGATTTGTACTTGTGGTGAGGAGTTTTACTGGGTTTGTCGTGAGCCCTGTGAACGAGCAAGAAGAACATGGTCTCAGTGGTATCTAGTGGTGTGTATCAGTATATAAACTTGTGTTTGTACTGTAGTTACCTCTGGTCCCAGTGGTATGTAGTGGTGTGGTTGGCTGTGGGGTTATTACAGATGTGGGCCGTGTATCTGGATGGTTATGAGAAAAAAAATAACACAAAATCAAGGGTGAAAATGTAGAGTTGATTATTCAGGAATAAAACTATTCTGTATCAGATCAATTGTATTGTATTATCAATTGTACAGCCTCATACCAGTAACCTCTAACCTCTGTAAGACTGAACAACACAAAAAATCCCACTTTTAACATAAAACATACTGGTATGCTACGTTTGTTGCACGGTAGAACAATTTCAATGAGATGGTATAAACATACATTATACTGTACATACTTTACATACATACTGCACATGATTACATACAGTACGTGCATACATTACATACATGAATACATACATACATACATACATGCATACATACATACATACATAAATGCATACATACTAGTGCTGTCAGTTAAACGCGTTATTAACGGCGTTAATGGAAACCTATTTTAACGCCGTCAATTTTTTTATCGCGAGATTAACGTTCATTTTGGTGTAACAAAATTCGTAGTTTTTTCACATGCTGTTGCAACAACTAGTAACGTTAGAACAACTACAACACCACATCGATCTAGCCAGACCGGAAACTAAACAATACGCACTGACGAATGGAATGGAACAGAACGTTGTATGTGCTGCATGCACGCCCCCTTTTAGGGGGAAGATGACTGATATCATGGAAATCTATGCTGCATCAAAGTGGAGAGCGAAACGTGCTTATAGTAAACTTACTAAATCTTGAAACAAACATGAATAAAAGGCACAAAATAAGGTTGGTGTAAGAGTTATCTGTGTGTTTATGGGATTAATGTGACCATGTTCATCTTTTGAAATTTGATTTGAAATAATCAAATAGACCTATGTCTTCAGTTCAGTTAATAAAGTAACTTGCTTTGCTTTCATTTGAATCCCAATCAAGATAAACAATAATTGCTTTATTGTTAATATGGACTCCTGGAAAGTTCAGAAATGCAAAATAATAGAATTTTAATCATATGATAAAATATGTGATTAATCGTGATTAACTATAGGAATTCAGCGATTAATCGTGATTAAAAATTTTAATCGTTTGACAGCACTAATACATACATACATGAATACATACATACATACTTCACATGCATACACACAGTACATACATACATATATACATACATACATACTACATACATACATACATACTGTACATACTGTATTATTTTATATATTTATTGTTGGGATAAGGTGTTTATTTCGTAACTGAGCTCTTACCAGACACGGTGAGCTGGACTCTCTGGATGAGGGCCTTGTATCCGTCCTCTCCTCCGTCCTCTCCTCCATGCTCCCAGCCCGTCTCCACAGCACACCAGTAGTTCCCGCGATCCAGCGTTCCGAGCGCTCCCAGCACGGCGGTGAAGACCCGCGCCTTCCGGTCGTCGTACACGGAGATCCGCCCCCCCCGGACCCAGGTGCGGTCCTCGCGCGCCGACACCCGGGAGTCGCAGCCCTGGTTCCGGAAGGCTTTGCACAGGTACTTGGCGGCATGCAGGTGGGCGTCCAGGTATCGGCAGGTGACGTTCACGGTGTCCCCCGTGTACGCCGTCTTCATCAGGGTCCTCCCGCAGGTGAAGAGGTCTACCCAGAGGAAAGTGCAAAATAAAACCTCCAATTTGTCCAGCCAAAACTCACAAAACAGGCAACTCAACACAACACAGCACCCCATCCCTCCCAATATTGAACACATCCCATAAATATAAACATTTACATAAAAATAAACATAACCATCACCTTTTGGTTTGGGGCCACCACAAAACAGGACAAACGCAGATTACAACGCACAATTAATTGAAAACATAATTAACAACATTACATAATTACAAACATAATTAACAACATTAAACAGCTGAAAAAATAATTGGTGCCCCACTGCCCTCCCTCCAGGACTTATACACTGGTAGGACCAGGAAGTGGGCAGAGAACATCACCAAAGACTCCACACACCCTGCACACACCCTCTTTAACCTCCTCCCCTCTGGCAGGCGCTACAGATCCCTGCGCACAAATACAACCAGACACAAGAACAGCTTCTTTCCCTCTGCCATCACTGTACTAAACTGCAGTTAAGTGGGGTCATCCCCTCTTTGGCCATTCACCCACTTATCCCTCACACAGGGGCGGACCTGCCATTAGGCATGGTCCTCGGCCACCAGGGGGCCTCGTCATTCCCCTATCGTATTTCGTTTTTTTTTTTTTTAAATAAATGATCACCGCATCCAAACAATATATTCTAATCCATAATAAAGATTGAAAAAATATTTTGCCTCATGATTGCTCATAAACTCATCATAAAATCAAATGACTGCAGGTCCGCTTCCTGTCACCATAGCAGCAACTAGCTATCTGAACGAGGTCTTGGTGAGGTGTGGAGTTGAGCGATTGACAGCAGCCATGAAACGTTTCCAGAGTGGAAGTGATAAAAGAAAAAGGGAGGAGGAAGAATTTAGAAAGAAATTGCCTAAATTAACCAACTTCTTCCAGTCGAAGAATTCTTCCACGGAAGAAAGTAATTTGGATAGCTCTTGCACTACATAGCCTATTCTTCTACTGATGATGATGATGATTATGATGTTGATCTAAGTGAAACAGTCGTGAGGGACAAGATCACTGTCAATGCCGAAGTCCGCACTGGTGCTGTTGGTGCTGCTACGGACACCATTTCAGTAGCAGAAGCTTTGGGTGCAAACGAAACCAGTACGTGAGTAGGCCTAACACGATACACTACAGTTATCAGTGACGACCCTGCATTATGGCAAGACACCGTAAGAGATGCAGAGCGAGTTGAAATCGTTAAAAAAGGTATATTCACAAAAAGTATATTCACACACAGAGACCCCAAACCCCTAGCCTTCTCTCTCTCTCTCTCTCACTCACACACACACACACACACAGACACACACACCATTCATAACTGTAATACTTTCAAAGGTTTTTACTAATGTTTTTTGATTGTCATCTATGGCAATAAATATTTGTTGTATTTGAGTATGCCTCAGCGTCCCATTATTACAGAAAAAAAGTGTGTTTTAGTTTTAGGGTTCTGTTGTGTGTGTGTGGGGGGGCTCGGAGGGGCCTCGGAATCTTTTGCCTTGGGCCTCAAAGTGTCCAGGTCCGCCCCTGCCCTCACACATTACATTACTATCATCCCAATATGCATCTTGCACACATTACATGCATACATTTGCAATATTACTTCTGCACTTTATATCCACTCCACTCCATGTGTACTTGGCTTGATACTATGGCTTATTTGTATATTGTATTTTGTATATTATGTTAATAGGTTGATATGTGCCTACATGTATATATTGTACAGTATGTGTCTTTTTACTAATGGCTATTGAATGTTTTACCACTACATGTCTATTTGTACTAGTACATGTACTCTCAACATGTGCCTTCCAACTAAAAGTATTATCCTGGTGAATTCATAGGTACTTGTATGAGCAGATAATGTGTGATTCATGTCTGACCACAGTGGAGTGTGGCACCCTACTAAAGAACTAGCGTCCAGAACCATCTCGTAAGTCTGAGAGACATTTAAGATGAATGGGTCACGTCGCATCACGACACAAAGTTTCCTATTTCTGAGAAATACATCTTTATGCAGTAGGCTAAGGATAGCAATGTCATCTGAAAATATAAAAAACAAAGTTCCCAGGGTGACTGTTTGAGCATTAATTTGTGTACCGTGTGATAGTGTCGGCGATTTTTAGAGTCAATTGATTACTATTAAGGTCATAAATAATGGCAACCCTGATTCCAAAAACATTTCCAAAACATTTACAGCAAAGGCCTTTAGAGTGCAGACCTGATATTTTGTTTGGATATTTGCTAACTCCATGCCTATAAAATCCATGGCAAAATAATGGCATAAGTCATTTTTTTTTTTTTAAGTTTTTCAGAAAACACAAAAAAGTTAACCAAAAATTGAAAAATGATGATTTAGGGGAAAAAAAAAAAGAAAATTGTCAGAAAAATGACTTAAGACATTATTTTTAGAAGGTGATGATATTAGAGATGCAATATTTCAAACCATGTTCGGTTATGACCCCGATTGGTGTGCTTACAGTGCACTCCCTAAAAAAGGAACAACAGGTTTCACTAAATATAATGAAATGACAAGTAAGAATTTTCTCTTTTAAATGTAGTGGAGTTAAAGCATAAAGTCCCTCCACATAGAAACATACAGATACAAAGTTACTTTAATAAGTAGCATTAATAAGTTACAGAAATGAATTACATTTACTTTGTTACTGTCCACCACTGCAAAATAGTAGTGGGCTGCTCTGATTCAATAATCTGAAACATCAACTACACCATTCATCTGAACCTAAAAAATACAGCCATAGTCTTTACTGGTTCATTTGGTCATAATGGCTTGTAACACATAAAGAAGCATCTACAGTAATCGACATATTACGAAAGTTTAGAAGTTTATTTTCGAGTGGGACACTATAGAAAAGCCGTGACGGGTCATTTTAAAATGGTGAAATTTAGAGTTTATGACCGACTTATTGGAATTTAGTAGTTTTGACATTCTTGGCAGTTTTAGTGGAAAATAAAGGAAAATAAACCAAAATTAGCAGTCAAACTAAACTAACAGAGACAGAAATATTAAGCACTGGTCCCCACCTTCACTGAGACAGGCAGTAATAATATTTCTTGCTGACTCCATGCTCATTCACTTCCTCATTTTCCCTAATGCTGACGCACACATCTGCAGATGGATTTCCCAATCCGAATCTTGTGGCTTGTGATTGATTACGAGGAACATAAAGGGACAACCAATCAGTGGTGATCTGTCATAAATGGACAACCAATCAGTGGTGATCTGAGGAAGGCTACTGGGGTTCAGACAGAAGCAGTCCTACCACATATATGCTGCGACCATAATAATAATAATACTAATAAAAATACATGGTTTTATATAGCGCCTTTCTAGAAAACTCAAGGTCGCTTTACAAGAAGGGGTGGTAAGTGTGTGTGTGTGTGTGTGTGTGTGTGTGTGTGTATCTATCTGTGTGTGTGTGTGTGTGTGTGTGTGTGTGTGTGTGTGTGTGTGTGTCTGTCTGTGTGTGTGTGTGTGTGTGTGTGTGTGTGTGTGTGTGTGTGTGTGTATGCAAGTGCACTGGGTGGGATTGTGAGGGGAATTAGAGGCCAGAGGCCTGAGTGAAGATCTAATCCAGATCCTTTTCAGCCAGGTAGATAAACCAAAGATCAGGTGTGGGTAAGAGACATAAAGGTATTACACTCTTTAAACTAATGTGTTGTTTTTAACAGATCTCTGTGTCCAGATAGGGACAATACAATTTGTGTTGTTTCCTTTTTTATGTGTTGCTTGCGTTGTTTTTTTTTAACACATCTTTGTGTCCACATTCGTTTTAAGAGTCTAGCTAGTATACCTGTAGACTTAACACAGTGATTTCAACATTTGAAACATCTACCTTGCTGAATAATTACTCTAATTAGAATCCTGCAGACTGTGTTTAATAGAAAGAAAAGGATTTTTATTTTTATTTTAAAATGGTCTCACCATCCTTGACCTCCAGGTTGACCTCTGACTGCACCGGAGCCTCCTCTCCTCGCACGCTCACCCCACACTGGTACCTTCCCGTGTCCGTCACCGCCAGCCCAGAGATGCTCACGACGAAGTAATGCGTCCCGTCGTCGAGCAACGAGTACCGGCCCTTGGTGAACCACTTGTTCTTCGTGCTGGTGCGTATCAGCTCGGTGCAGTCGCCCTGCTCTCCCCGGCAGAAGTACTTGGGCCGGCTGCCGTACCTGGACTCGTACTCGCACCTGATGCTCACGATGCCTCCGCAGTAGCCCACTGCG
>NC_055965.1:26505771-26528271 GCF_018492685.1 Alosa sapidissima | reverse complement strand
AGTTACCATCTTTGGCCACTAGGGGAATCAAAGCCTCACATAAACATAATTTGTCAAACTGACAGACAAACCATTTAAATGCATACACTACGTCTCAAGATGTGGTGAACACACAATCCAGTGCACACGGAATTGCCCTGAATGTTTCATATACAATAAAATACAAAATATAAAAGAATCGCCAAATCCATAGCAGTAGCATGTCTACAGATGTTATGTTGTGTGTATCTAATAACAATGAGTACTAAACAAAATAATAAACACTCATCATCATTCACAAGGCTTTTACTTAACAGTGGCATATTCCGATGCCATCTCATCTCTCCTGGACATGGCAGTAGAGGCGGCCTCAGCGTGACGGTCGGGGTTCCTGTTGAAGCTGACGGTGGTGTACCCGGGGTCGTCCGAGGGCTCAGCGGGGGCATCGGCGAGAGCGTACACACCCTCCGCCACAGGCGAGCTGCCCTCTGGACTGCTGCTGTCCTGGATCTCCTCATACACACAGTCCACCTGGGGCTGAGAGAATGACACAGATGACACAAATGACATAGAGACATGAGATTCAGGCAGTCCAATGTTCTCATTTTGTTTCTGATCATGGTGGTCATCATCATAGTTACAAAAATAAAGTTGATTTATACTGTATCACTCGACTTAAATGAACTTCATGATTGGAAGAGGATATCGGAACTCCCCCTATTACCGTCGGTCCCGTATGTCCGCCGTCTTGCGTGTATGTGTCACCTAATATCAATTTCTATACAAACCAAGACGGCAGATTCCTAAAGAAACGCAAGCACCCACACCACAGGTGTATCTAAATTAGCTATGTACCAAAAATGCCCCCAAAATTTTACCGTGACTCGAAGAGCTGTAAACAGTGTTGTAAGGCTGCGTGTACACATCCGCTTGGAGCTCCAGTGGAATTTTAATTTCATGATCTAACCGTTCATGTGCCGTTGAAACGGCGTAAATAGGCGACCGACCAGGCCAGCACTAACCTCCGAGCGTGGTAAACAAAATCGGATATTTCAGGCAGTAAATGCTCCCGTTAAGAACCAAAAAAGACACCTATGTCTACTGAAAAATGTAAGGTTCATTTATCAAATGTTATTTTGAAGTATTGAAAAACTTTTCGAACAAAAGTGGTGATAATTGGAGGCGTTACGATATATCCAACATATGAAAATCAGTGCACTGTTACAAAACAATTTCCTACAATAAGGAGACGTAACATATTGATATGATAAAGAGGGAGGAAGAGGAGGATGAGGAGAAGAGTGTGGTAGTGCAATGACAAGGCTGGATTGTGGAGGAGGAGGAAGAGGAGGAGGAAGAGGAGGAAGAGGAAAAAGAAAAAAGAAGGAGGGTGATCCACTCACTGCTCTCTTGTTTCCTGTCTCTCTACAGGAGTCCGTGCTGGAGGAGGAGGCTGGCTCTGTAGAGACGAGCACACACATATTACTGTAAACCAACCAGACCAAGCACTGAATGGATGAACCATAGACTGTATATATATACAGTCTATGGGATGAACAAATGAATGAATGAATGAATGTGTGAATGGATGAATAAATGAAGGAATTAATTAATGGATGGATGGATGAGTGAATGAACGGATGAATGACCTTTACCTGATGCTTTTGCACGCCAGCATTTGAAGTGCATGAACACAGCAAGGGTCAACACCATCACAGCTACACCCCCACACACAGCTGCAATCACAGGCTGACCTACACACAACACATTCATTTTCAACCAACACTGTTTAAGCATGGTCCGTGGGATTCTCATATCAGAGGCTTTCAGAGAGTGGCTACACTATGATATAAACAATAATATAAGCCTGGGGATGTTTGTGACCTTTCCACTGAATTGGTCATTATAGCTTGATAGGATGTCTCACACCATAGTACCACACCTAAAATAGGTGATTTGTTTGTACAGCAAAGTTCTCTTACTACTAGCTGATCCTGGTGTTGCTGCTGAAGTTGATGGTGGGTTTGAAGGCGGTGGCTCTTGACCTGTAATTTCATGTTTGACCTGTAGATTGACCTCTGTGATCAGAGCCATGCTTCTACTCATGGCCCCAGTCCTGACCCCACACCAGTAAACCCCGGAGTCAGTCCTGGTCAGATCTCTGATCGTCACGGTGAAGAGCCTCTGGTCTCTATCATGGACAATGGAGAACCTTCCCCTGGTCTCATCTGTTTTGGATGCTATCAGGTCTGCACACATGGACTCAGGGCTCAGTTTGCAGAAGTGTTTGCTGTTGCTTTCAGACTCCTTTGGATAGCTGCATCTTATGTCAACACTGCTTCTCAATTGAGCAGTCTTTGAGATGGGCTGAACACAGCAATCATCTGTAAATATTTCAGAATTCCATCAATAACACAAGCACACACACAGTCAGTGAAACGCTCTTTTGAATTAAATGCAATAAAAACAATACGCCTACATACTTAACCACTAGCATACCTGGTAGAGGCCAAAGCAGATATAAACTCATTACCTTTTTTGACTGTCAGGGTCACTGGGATGTGCTCACCATTGACAGCTCCACATTGGTACTGCCCAGCATCTTCCTCAGTGAGGTTTTTGATGTGAACTTGTAATGTCCCACTGTTGGTGTTGTAATACTCAAAGTATCTTTTGTCTTTTCCAGTGGACATTTTCTCATATGGACATATGTTTAGAGTTGTCTTTGCATCCTTACAGAAATATTTATCTTTGTTGTTTTGTAAATTCTTGAAGGTACATTTAATGATGATGCAGCCTCCTGCAAATCCTTTCACTTTGATTTCACCCTGGCTGTTCACTTCAAAATGACACAAAACATAGAATGTTTTTATTTATAGGGAAGTAAAACTTTTATGTCTAAAATACCATTAGTCAATTAATCATACAGTCCTATCCTGATATAAATGAATAAACATTATGTGACTTACAGATAAGCTACTGTTACAGTTTTTCTGAGTTGCTTTGGCACATTTCTCAGATCAAAATTGTTATTCTCAAAACTGTTTGTTCAAACTCCATATCATCTTATCATTTGTGCACATCATTGGAACAGTTTCTCCCCATCTTGAACAAATAGCAATGCTTTGGTACATCAATGCAAATTATTTTATACAAATGTCTGCTCTTTTTTAATTCATTTTCAATGACTAATGTAGTTGGTCAAAATGCACTATACTGGTTTTCTACTGAATACTCCTACACCATAAAGCAAATTGGCCTAATTGTATCACTTGTGTCATTGCATGCAAATGCATGCAAAAAACTAGATGTCATACAGTTTTTCTCAATCGCTTTGGTGCTTTTCTCAGATCAGAATGAAAATTCTCATAACTATTAGTTTAACCTCCACAACATTTAGTCATTTGTGCACATCATAGTAGCAATTTCTCCTTCCTCTGAACAAATTGCAAATGCTTTTGAACATGTATCAGTTGCTTTGTCATGTCAATCAAAATGAACTGTACTTATGGATGCTGAATAGTCGTTCCCAATAAAACTAATAGTCTTCATTTCATTGCTTGAGTCATTACATACAAAATGTGTGAACTAGTTATCAAATTCTGTCACAATGCTGTAGAATTGCAAAGAGCACAGTAAAACTGTGAAATGTACATATTCAGTGTCTTGTACTCACTTACTCCCCTAACTACAGCAATTTATAACTTTACTGTAGTTTTCAAATGGCTGTACAAGTACAGTGCTGTCTTGAGCATTTTCAGGTGTCACCGAGTTCTGACCTTTTTTTGCATGGGAAATCACTGAGAGCATAAACTGTCGTAATGAAAACATGACAAAGCCATACCATTTTTGCAGAAAATGTGAATAAAAAACATAATCACAAAAAAAAAAAAGGTGCGGTCTAGAATTATTATGGAGACATGGAGAGGCTTGGTAGGTATTAAAATAATAATTTTCAGAGCTATGAACGCAAATTAGAAAAAAAAATCATAATAATAAAAAATCCACTGATTATTTAAAAAGTATATGAATTATTTTCATAAAAATGTAAAAAAGAGATGAAAATGCTTAATTTGTTGATTCCATGTTTCTACCACATTCTCTTACAACCTTAGGCCATGTGGCAGTGTCATTTTCAGAACAAGAGCAAACATATTGGTCAAGAGAAAATCAACATTAAATCAATATTTGCCCGGGGTATGAATAATTTTGTCCGTAACTACATGCTAGACAGATGACAACTAATTACAGTTTTTCTCAGTCGCTTTGGTGCTTTTCTCACTATCACTATTAACATTTGCACAGCAGTTAGTGCATTTCTCCCAACAATTAGTGCAAACTGCAAAACCTAGTGGACCTGCAAAAGCACGTCACTTGCTCAAAATGGATAGTCCATTCCTCAAAAGCAAGTATTTATGTCAATGAAACTGCCAGTGTCATCAAAATGAGAAATCTTGACACCATTGTTTATGAACAAGATAGTCTAATGGCTTTGTCATGTTTTTATTGCGACAGTTTATGCTCTCAGGGCCAGATGTACTAACGCTTTTGTGCCCACTTCAGGCGTATTTGTTTCGCAATGTGCGTGTAAAATCATTGCGAGGTATGTACAAACAGGCCGCAATGATGTAAAAGCGCAAACAGCCTGTCGCAGGAGCTGAAAGTGTCAGATTGCGTTTGTCATGTCATGCATATGCATTCATTGGAGGATCCAGGGGAAAGTGGGAGTTTAGCGTAAAAAGATGGGAGGGGAAGAGTAAAGAGTAAAGAGCGCCTAGTTATGTATTCCGCGGTATGTACAAAGACTGCGCCTGAAAGCGCACGTTTATTCTGCGCCTAAATAATTCCGCCTTGTAAAAGCAGGTGTTAATCCAAATTGCAGTTCAATGCGTCAATAAGAGAACCTTTCAAAGACAACAGAATTGCTATTTAAAGCACCAGTTTTTGTGGTGAAAGTATTTGTACTACCAAAAGCAACCTCAACTTTCGTTGGCCTTTCAAATGTCTTACTTTCACTTTCACGTCATTCACTTAAACTTTCCTACTTGCTAGAATTGACCAATCTTCCATAGCCTACGTGCACAAGTAGTTTGAGTAGAACTATTGATCTTCATTGTCTCCCTGCTTGTTTACATTTTATCATGTATGGTATTATTTCATGATCGCTAAACGTTTGATTCTTTTTAATGTTGTCATCAGTTAACTTCATTCAACTGCGCTTGTATGTAGGCGCTGCCATTCAGTTGTGGACGTTCGTAAATTGAGTTTATGGGCGGAGAAAGGCAGAGAAAGGCACAGTTTACACTAAGGATTGAACGATTGATAAATACGACAGACACTTGGGTCTGACAGCGTTCGCAATCTGCGGTGTGTCCATGACGTGGATAATGCTACATTCGCAAATGTACGTACATCTGGCCCTCAGTGTTTTCCCATGCAAAAAAAGGTCAGAAGTCGTTGACACTACCTGAAAATGCTCAAGTCAGCACTATACAGTACTTGTACAGCCGTTTGAAAACTACAGTAAAGTTACAAATTGCTGTAGTTAGGGGAGTGAGTACAAGACACTGAATATGTACGTTTCACAGTTTTACTGTATGCTCTTTGCAATTCTACAGCATTGTGACAGAATTTGAGAACTAGTTCACCAATTGTGTATGTAATGACTCAAACAATGAAATGAAGACTATTAGTTTTTATGGGAACGACTATTCAGCATCCATAAGTATAGTTCATTTTGACTGACATGACAAAGCAACTGATATTCAAAAGCATTTGCAATTTGTTTAGAGGAAGGAGAAATTGCTGTGCACAAATGACTAAATGCTTTGGAGGTTGAACTAATAGTTATGATAATTTTCATTCTGATCTGAGAAAAGCACCAAAGCGACTGAGAAAAATTGTAATAGTTCATATAAGGAAGTCAAAAGAACACGACATTGACAGTTTTCCTTTCCTCCCCTCCCCCAGCAGAAAGTGCAGCACTCACATCACACGAGTGCAAACAGCTCCTTTTGCACTCGTCAAAACTCCTTTTCGCAAACTCCTTTTGCACTCGTCAAAAAAACCACGTCAAAGAGAACACAAATCTGTCAGCTATCCTTCCACAGTGGATAATGATCCATAAAACAGCAGCAGTAGTAACCACTGACAAGTTTGAAGTATTGAAATGATTATAGTTATTGAATTAGATAGATATATAGATAGATAGATAGATAGATAGATAGACAGATAGATAGATAGATAGATAGATAGATAGACAGACTTTATCTTTTACCTGAGCTTAAGAACAGCATATAAAGCCATATCATCGTCATTTTGGTCCTTTTACTGTGTCCTAATGATCAGGTTTCGACATATGTTCCAAATCAGCTAGGCTACTTTGAAAAGCAGACTTCTGCTTTTCAATCAGTTTTTCTTTGTCACAACCCACTGAACTATTCTTGGTTCCTCTCTCTCACTTGGGTACAGTCCACAAGGTGATTAAAATAGAGGGAGAGAGAGAGAGAGAGTTTTTAGAGAGAGAGGGAGGAGTGCAAGAGTGAGAGATAATTTCCAAATTGAAACAGTAAGATATAACCTAATTAAATCGAAGTACAGTAATTGACTGACATGGCCACATAAGCTACCACCATTTCAAGAGAGATAATCACAATGACAAGACAAACAATGCATGGTGTTTAGTAAATTGGTGGCAAAATGGGTAAACCCAGCCTTATCTGACGGCGGTTTTTTTTCTGCCCTGCAGCTCGGGCTCTTTCTCCTGCTTCCGTTACACTTTTGCGGGGGCCAATCACAAACTGGCTTATCCACCTGGCGCGCTATTGGCAGGTTTAAAACAATGACGACAGCGGGAGAGCCTGGAGTTTTCGCATCACTCTGCAAACGTCACCCGTTTCGTTGGTCAGATTGGTGAATGACTATCCAATTGCGTACAGAGTAATTTGAACTATGCCTGTTGATCACGCCTCTTGTGTAGTAGAAAATACATAGGACTCCCCAGACTAATGTTCAATCTTAAAAGATTGAGCTTGGTTTGGTGAAAGCCAGACCACAGGGTGTTCATTTTAGTAATATTGTGACACAAGATAATCAGTATTTAGTAAAATGATGTCAAAATATGGAGGGTGTTCAGTAAACTGATGGCAAAAGACAGAGAGTGTTTACTAAAAGCAAACATGTCGTGCCATAGCAACATGTGTTAATAATCGGTTAGGACACAATTCTTGGTAACACTTTACTTGACGGGTGAGTTCATAACATGCACATTCGTAGCAGCTGTCATAAACTGCACATAAAGCATTCATGACTGTTTCATGAGACATGACTCAACATTCATACCAAACCTTTCATGAATGTGGAAGACAGAATGACGAGAACTTGTCAAAATAAAAGTCCAACAATCACAAAGCAGCATTGCCGTTTTTGGTCCAAACCTCTTACCTGATCACATCACATCTTAGTCAATGGGCTACTCCAGTGCCAAAAAGATAGAACATGGTCAAGAAAATAATTTTTGTTTCATAAAAATGTATTTGTTTTATGATGTAACCTTTGCAGATGATTTCTTATATTTTGCTACTAGGAATAACCATTCCAGGATACACAAATACGGGTCAGCTGAATGTAGGCTAGTTTACCTCCCAGTGTTAAACTAATCGATTACAAATACTTCACAACTTGTATAGTAAAGTGATTCAATGTAGACTTCATAAGATATTCATGAAATATTTACAAAGGCTGGAGAGATTAAATTAATGGTATCCAGGTTACACACATACAATGTTGGACTTTTATTTTGACAAGTTGTCGTCATTCTGTCTTCCACATTCATGAAAGGTTTGGTATACTGTAAATGTTGAGTCATGTCTCATGAAACAGTCATGAATGCTTTATGTTCAGTTTATGACAGCTGCTATGACTGTGTTAAGGACTCACCCGTCAAGAAAAGTGTTACCCAATTATTTAACAAAATGTATCAAATTACTTATTAATTCTCCATGTTAGTTACTGAAGACAAGTCCCCTTATTTTTGGGAGGACTGAGGACATAATGGTTTTGCAGCAATAGCACTGAGTCTTAATTTTCCCTCCACTCTGTCCTATTATTATGTTTTGGGAGCAGCTGTAGCCTACTGGGGGAGCAGCTGTGGCTTACTGGGGGGGGAGGGGGCAGCCATGGCCTACTGGGCTTGAAACCGAAGGTTTGATCCTCGACCAGTACGAAAAAATGTGGGCCGGGGAAGTGGTTGAGCACTGCTCTCCAATACCCATATCCACGGTTGAAATGCCCTTGATGCCCAAAGTCCTTGTATACAGTATGCAAGTATACTTGGCCTAGAAACCTGATTTACATTTACATTTTTTTAAAATTTAATTTCATTATTTTTTTCATTCGTATTACCGGTATTATACCAAATTTGTAAGCTTTGGCAACACAATGTTATTTTCATGCCAGTAAAGCTCATTTGAATTGAATGAGAGAGAGAGAGAGAGAGAGAGAGATGAGCCACCTACACCGCTCTCTGGACATGGCTGGTCAACGTTGTACTGTGTTGTACTGAATTACGGGATTTACCTTATTTATACTGTACATTGACATCATAACATTGTGACAGTGTTGTGAACACTGTGGGTCATCAAATTAGAATGAAAAATGGTGGTCCAGACGGCCAGTTTACTTTTAATTCCTTGTATTACAATTCTGAATCAGTACAAGACACAGCATGTTGTGTGTGTGTGTGTGTGTGTGTGTGTGTGTGTGTGTGTGTGTGTGTGTGTGTGGTTCAGAAATGTAAGCACACAGAAATTGTACAGATTAACACAATAATATGCAATGTCTCCTATATAAGCATTAAATGATACAGTGCCCCCTTGAGACCCTGAATATGAAACTTGGCTTGCATATGTAATCAAGCTGACCAACATACAATGGTACAGTACTATGCACATTTTTTAAGCATATAACAACAAATTTAACCTTTGCAATACTGGTTCAAGTCAAGAAAGCATAATCATGTATAGCAACTTAAATAATGTCCATAGGGAACTTGGTAAATGTATGATCATAAGCATTTGTATTAGCAAAGAAGGCTGAGCTAGTTCACAAACAGTTCCATGGAGCTTGATTAAATGAAGGGTAAGGATATTTATATACTTCTCTTTCTATCACTCTCACAGTTAAAAACTAACAAGCTATTTTCTCTCTCCACCTCTCCACCCCCCCCCCCCCCCCCAAAAAAAAAAAAAAAAAACATCTAAAATGTCATCTTACAGTTACCATCATTGGCCACTAGAGGAATCAAAGCCTCACATCATTTGGCAAAACAAACAGACTGGCAATCAAAATTCAAACACTCTGCACAATAATATCAAAATATGATAAACACACAATCCATTGCATACTGAATTGGCCTAAATGTCTTTAAAAAGGAAAAAAAAACTGCTCAAAGATTTTCCAAACAAACAGTGGCATAGTCCGATGCCATCTCATCTCTCCTGGACATGGCAGTAGAGGCGGCCTCAGCGTGATGGTCGGGGTTCCTGTTGAAGCTGACGGTGGTGTACCCGGGGTCGTCCGAGGGCTCAGCGGGGGCATGGGCGAGAGCGTACACACCCTCCGCCACAGGCGAGCTGCCCTCTGGACTGCTGCTGTCCTGGATCTCCTCATACACACAGTCCACCTGGGGCTGAGAGAATGACACAGATGACATAAGAAATGAGATTCAGTAGATATTTCAATCAGTCAAATGTTCCCACTTTGTTTCTGATCATGGTGGTCATCATCATAGTTACAAAAATAAAGTTGATTTATACTGTATCACTCGACTTAAATGAACTTCATGATTGGAAGAGGATATCGGAACTCCCCCTATTACCGTCGGTCCCGTATTTCCGCCGTCTTGCGTGTATGTGTCACTTAATATCCATTTCTATACAAACCAAGACGGCGGACTCCTAAAGAAACGCAAGCACCCACACCACAGATGTATCTAAATTGGCTATGTACCAAAAATGCCCCCAAAATTTTACCGTGACTCGAAGAGCTGTAAAAAGTGTTGTAAGGCTGCGTGTACACATCCGCTTGGAGCTCCAGTGGAATTTTAATTTCATGATGAGAATTCTCGGTCTAACCGTTCATGTGCTGTTAAAACGGCGTAAATAGGCGACCCACCAGGCCAGCACTAACCTCCGAGCATGGTAAACAAAATCGGATATTTCAGGCAGTAAATGCTCTCGTTAAGAACCAAAACAGAGAGACACAAGACATGAGATTCTATCAGTGAAATGTTCCCATTTTGTTTCTGATCATGGTGGTCATCATATCATACAGAACATAAAGTTGATTTATACTGTATCATTCAAATTAAATTAACTTCATGATTGGAAGAGGACAACTGAGATATAAACAACATACAGAATGAGAATCAGTGCACTGTTACAAAACAATTTCCTACAATAAGGAGACTTAACATATTGATATGATAAAGAGGGAGGAGGAAGAGAAGAGTGCGGTAGTGCAATGACAAGGCTGGATTGTGGAAGAGGAGGAGGAAGAGGAGGAGGAAGAGGAGGAGGAGGAGGAAAAAGAAAAAAGAAGGAGGGTGATCCACTCACTGCTCTCTTGTTTCCTGTCTCTCTACAGGAGTCCGTGCTGGAGGAGGAGGCTGGCTCTGTAGAGACGAGCACACACATATTACTGTAAACCAACCAGACCAAGCACTGAATGGATGAACAAATTAATGAATGAATGAATGTGTGAATGGATGGATGAATGAATGAATGAATTAATTAATTAATGGATGGATGGATGGATGAATGAATGAATGAATGAATGAATGAATGAATGAATGAATGAATTAATTAATGAATTAATGGATGGATGAATGAATGAATGAACGGATGAATGCTCTTTACCTGATGCTTTTGCACGCCGGCATTTGAAGTGCATGAACACAGCAAGGGTCAACACCATCACAGCTACACCCCCACACACCACTGCAATCATAGGCTGACCTACACACAACACATTCATTTTCACCCAACACTGTTTAAGCATGGTCCGTGGGATTCTCATATCAGAGGCTTTCAGAGAGTGGCTACACTATGATATAAACCTTTCCACTGAATTGGTCATTATAGCTTGATAGGATGTCTCACACCATAGTACCACACCTAAAATAGGTGATTTGTTTGTACAGCAAAGTTCTCTTACTACTAGCTGATCCTGGTGTTGCTGCTGAAGTTGATGGTGGGTTTGAAGGCGGTGGCTCTTGACCTGTAATTTCATGTTTGACCTGTAGATTGACCTCTGTGATCAGAGCCATGCTTCTACTCATGGCCCCAGTCCTGACCCCACACCAGTAAACCCCGGAGTCAGTCCTGGTCAGATCTCTGATCGTCACGGTGAAGAGCCTCTGGTCTCTATCATGGACAATGGAGAACCTTCCCCTGGTCTCATCTGTTTTGGATGCTATCAGGTCTGCACACATGGACTCAGGGCTCAGTTTGCAGAAGTGTTTGCTGTTGCTTTCAGACTCCTTTGGATAGCTGCATCTTATGTCAACACTGCTTCTCAATTGAGCAGTCTTTGAGATGGGCTGAACACAGCAATCATCTGTAAATATTTCAGAATTCCATCAATAACACAAGCACACACACAGTCATTGAAATGCTCTTTTGAATTAAATGCAATAAAAACAATACGCCTACATACTTAACCACTAGCATACCTGGTAGAGGCCAAAGCAGATATAAACTCATTACCTTTTTTGACTGTCAGGGTCACTGGGATGTGCTCACCATTGACAGCTCCACATTGGTACTGCCCAGCATCTTCCTCAGTGAGGTTTTTGATGTGAACTTGTAATGTCCCACTGTTGGTGTTGTAATACTCAAAGTATCTTTTGTCTTTTCCAGTGGACATTTTCTCATATGGACATATGTTTAGAGTTGTCTTTGCATCCTTACAGAAATATTTATCTTTGTTGTTTTGTAAATTCTTGAAGGTACATTTAATGATGATGCAGCCTCCTGCAAATCCTTTCACTTTGATTTCACCCTGGCTGTTCACTTCAAAATGACACAAAACATAGAATGTTTTTATTTATAGGGAAGTAAAACTTTTATGTCTAAAATACCATTAGTCAATTAATCATACAGTCCTATCCTGATATAAATGAATAAACATTATGTGACTTACAGATAAGCTACTTTTACAGTTTTTCTGAGTTGCTTTGGCACATTTCTCAGATCAAAATTGTTATTCTCAAAACTGTTTGTTCAAACTCCATATCATCTTATCATTTGTGCACATCATTGGAACAGTTTCTCCCCATCTTGAACAAATAGCAATGCTTTGGTACATCAATGCAAATTATTTTATACAAATGTCTGCTCTTTTTTAATTCATTTTCAATGACTAATGTAGTTGGTCAAAATGCACTATACTGGTTTTCTACTGAATACTCCTACACCATAAAGCAAATTGGCCTAATTGTATCACTTGTGTCATTGCATGCAAATGCATGCAAAAAACTAGATGTCATACAGTTTTTCTCAATCGCTTTGGTGCTTTTCTCAGATCAGAATCAAAATTCTCATAACTATTAGTTTAACCTCCACAACATTTAGTCATTTGTGCACATCATAGTAGCAATTTCTCCTTCCTCTGAACAAATTGCAAATGCTTTTGAACATGTATCAGTTGCTTTGTCATGTCAATCAAAATGAACTGTACTTATGGATGCTGAATAGTCGTTCCCAATAAAACTAATAGTCTTCATTTCATTGCTTGAGTCATTACATACAAAATGTGTGAACTAGTTATCAAATTCTGTCACAATGCTGTAGAATTGCAAAGAGCACAGTAAAACTGTGAAATGTACATATTCAGTGTCTTGTACTCACTTACTCCCCTAACTACAGCAATTTATAACTTTACTGTAGTTTTCAAATGGCTGTACAAGTACAGTGCTGTCTTGAGCATTTTCAGGTGTCACCGAGTTCTGACCTTTTTTTGCATGGGAAATCACTGAGAGCATAAACTGTCGTAATGAAAACATGACAAAGCCATACCATTTTTGCAGAAAATGTGAATAAAAAACATAATCACAAAAAAAAAAAGGTGCGGTCTAGAATTATTATGGAGACATGGAGAGGCTTGGTAGGTATTAAAATAATAATTTTCAGAGCTATGAACGCAAATTAGAAAAAAAAATCATAATAATAAAAAATCCACTGATTATTTAAAAAGTATATGAATTATTTTCATAAAAATGTAAAAAAGAGATGAAAATGCTTAATTTGTTGATTCCATGTTTCTACCACATTCTCTTACAACCTTAGGCCATGTGGCAGTGTCATTTTCAGAACAAGAGCAAACATATTGGTCAAGAGAAAATCAACATTAAATCAATATTTGCCCGGGGTATGAATAATTTTGTCCGTAACTACATGCTAGACAGATGACAACTAATTACAGTTTTTCTCAGTCGCTTTGGTGCTTTTCTCACTATCACTATTAACATTTGCACAGCAGTTAGTGCATTTCTCCCAACAATTAGTGCAAACTGCAAAACCTAGTGGACCTGCAAAAGCACGTCACTTGCTCAAAATGGATAGTCCATTCCTCAAAAGCAAGTATTTATGTCAATGAAACTGCCAGTGTCATCAAAATGAGAAATCTTGACACCATTGTTTATGAACAAGATAGTCTAATGGCTTTGTCATGTTTTTATTGCGACAGTTTATGCTCTCAGGGCCAGATGTACTAACGCTTTTGCGCCCACTTCAGGCGTATTTGTTTCGCAATGTGCGTGTAAAATCATTGTGAGGTATGTACAAACAGGCCGCAATGATGTAAAAGCGCAAACTGCCTGTCGCGGGAGCTGAAAGTGGCAGATTGCGTTTGTCATGTCATGCATATGCATTCATTGGAGGATCCAGGGGAAAGTGGGAGTTTAGCGTAAAAAGATGGGAGGGGAAGAGTAAAGAGCGCCTAGTTATGTATTCCGCGGTATGTACAAAGACTGCGCCTGAAAGCGCACTTTTTTTCTGCGCCTAAATACTTCCGCCTTGTAAAAGCAGGTGTTAATCCAAATTGCAGTTCAATGCGTCAATAAGAGAACCTTTCAAAGACAACAGAATTGCTATTTAAAGCACCAGTTTTTGTGGTGAAAGTATTTGTACTACCAAAAGCAACCTCAACTTTCGTTGGCCTTTCAAATGTCTTACTTTCACTTTCACGTCATTCACTTAAACTTTCCTACTTGCTAGAATTGACCAATCTTCCATAGCCTACGTGCACAAGTAGTTTGAGTAGAACTATTGATCTTCATTGTCTCCCTGCTTGTTTACATTTTATCATGTATGGTATTATTTCATGATCGCTAAACGTTTGATTCTTTTTAATGTTGTCATCAGTTAACTTCATTCAACTGCGCTTGTATGTAGGCGCTGCCATTCAGTTGTGGACGTTCGTAAATTGAGTTTATGGGCGGAGAAAGGCAGAGAAAGGCACAGTTTACACTAAGGATTGAACGATTGATAAATACGACAGACACTTGGGTCTGACAGCGTTCGCAATCTGCGGTGTGTCCATGACGTGGATAATGCTACATTCGCAAATGTACGTACATCTGGCCCTCAGTGTTTTCCCATGCAAAAAAAGGTCAGAAGTCGTTGACACTACCTGAAAATGCTCAAGTCAGCACTATACAGTACTTGTACAGCCGTTTGAAAACTACAGTAAAGTTACAAATTGCTGTAGTTAGGGGAGTGAGTACAAGACACTGAATATGTACGTTTCACAGTTTTACTGTATGCTCTTTGCAATTCTACAGCATTGTGACAGAATTTGAGAACTAGTTCACCAATTGTGTATGTAATGACTCAAGCAATGAAATGAAGACTATTAGTTTTTATGGGAACGACTATTCAGCATCCATAAGTATAGTTCATTTTGACTGACATGACAAAGCAACTGATATTCAAAAGCATTTGCAATTTGTTTAGAGGAAGGAGAAATTGCTGTGCACAAATGACTAAATGCTTTGGAGGTTGAACTAATAGTTATGAGAATTTTCATTCTGATCTGAGAAAAGCACCAAAGCGACTGAGAAAAATTGTAATATTTCATATAAGGAAGTCAAAAGAACACGACATTGACAGTTTTCCTTTCCTCCCCTCCCCCAGCAGAAAGTGCAGCACTCACATCACACGAGTGCAAACAGCTCCTTTTGCACTCGTCAAAACTCCTTTTCGCAAACTCCTTTTGCACTCGTCAAAGAGAACACAAATCTGTCAGCTATCCTTCCACAGTGGATAATGATCCATAAAACAGCAGCAGTAGTAACCACTGACAAGTTTGAAGTATTGAAATGATTATAGTTATTGAATTAGATAGATATATAGATAGATAGATAGATAGATAGACAGATAGATAGATAGATAGATTGATATACAGACTTTATCTTTTACCTGAGCTTAAGAACAGCATATAAAGCCATATCATCGTCATTTTGGTCCTTTTACTGTGTCCTAATGATCAGGTTTCGACATCTGTTCCAAATCAGCTAGGCTACTTTGAAAAGCAGACTTCTGCTTTTCAATCAGTTTTTCTTTGTCACAACCCACTGAACTATTCTTGGTTCCTCTCTCTCACTTGGGTACAGTCCACAAGGTGATTAAAATAGAGGGATAGAGAGAGAGAGTTTTTAGAGAGAGAGGGAGGAGTGCAAGAGTGAGAGATAATTTCCAAATTGAAACAGTAAGACATAACCTAATTAAATCGAAGTACAGTAATTGACTGACATGGCCACATAAGCTACCACCATTTCAAGAGAGATAATCACAATGACAAGACAAACAATGCATGGTGTTTAGTAAATTGGTGGCAAAATGGGTAAACCCAGCCTTATCTGACGGCGGTTTTTTTTCTGCCCTGCAGCTCGGGCTCTTTCTCCTGCTTCCGTTACACTTTTGCGGGGGCCAATCACAAACTGGCTTATCCACCTGGCGCGCTATTGGCAGGTTTAAAACAATGACGACAGCGGGAGAGCCTGGAGTTTTCGCATCACTCTGCAAACGTCACCCGGTTCGTTGGTCAGATTGGTGAATGACTATCCAATTGCGTACAGAGTAATTTGAACTATGCCTGTTGATCACGCCTCTTGTGTAGTAGAAAATACATAGGACTCCCCAGACTAATGTTCAATCTTAAAAGATTGAGCTTGGTTTGGTGAAAGCCAGACCACAGGGTGTTCATTTTAGTAATATTGTGACACAAGATAATCAGTATTTAGTAAAATGATGGCAAAATATGGAGGGTGTTCAGTAAACTGATGGCAAAAGACAGAGAGTGTTTACTAAAAGCAAACATGTCGTGCCATGGCAACATGTGTTAATAATCGGTTAGGACACAATTCTTGGTAACACTTTACTTGACGGGTGAGTTCATAACATGCACATTCGTAGCAGCTGTCATAAACTGCACATAAAGCATTCATGACTGTTTCATGAGACATGACTCAACATTCATACCAAACCTTTCATGAATGTGGAAGACAGAATGACGAGAACTTGTCAAAATAAAAGGGGGGGGGGGGGGGGGGCAGCCATGGCCTACTGGGCTTGAAACCGAAGGTTTGATCCTCGACCAGTACGAAAAAATGTGGGCCGGGGAAGTGGTTGAGCACTGCTCTCCAATACCCATATCCACGGTTGAAATGCCCTTGATGCCCAAATTCCTTGTATACAGTATGCAAGTATACTTGGCCTAGAAACCTGATTTACATTTACATTTTTTTAAAATTTAATTTCATTATTTTTTTCATTCGTATTACCGGTATTATACCAAATTTGTAAGCTTTGGCAACACAATGTTATTTTCATGCCAGTAAAGCTCATTTGAATTGAATGAGAGAGAGAGAGAGAGAGAGAGATGAGCCACCTACACCGCTCTCTGGACATGGCTGGTCAACGTTGTACTGTGTTGTACTGAATTACGGGATTTACCTTATTTATACTGTACATTGACATCATAACATTGTGACAGTGTTGTGAACACTGTGGGTCATCAAATTAGAATGAAAAATGGTGGTCCAGACGGCCAGTTTACTTTTAATTCCTTGTATTACAATTCTGAATCAGTACAAGACACAGCATGTTGTGTGTGTGTGTGTGTGTGTGTGTGTGTGTGTGTGTGTGTGTGTGTGTGTGTGTGGTTCAGAAATGTAAGCACACAGAAATTGTACAGATTAACACAATAATATGCAATGTCTCCTATATAAGCATTAAATGATACAGTGCCCCCTTGAGACCCTGAATATGAAACTTGGCTTGCATATGTAATCAAGCTGACCAACATACAATGGTACAGTACTATGCACATTTTTTAAGCATATAACAACAAATTTAACCTTTGCAATACTGGTTCAAGTCAAGAAAGCATAATCATGTATAGCAACTTAAATAATGTCCATAGGGAACTTGGTAAATGTATGATCATAAGCATTTGTATTAGCAAAGAAGGCTGAGCTAGTTCACAAACAGTTTCATGGAGCTTGATTAAATGAAGGGTAAGGATATTTATATACTTCTCTTTCTATCACTCTCACAGTTAAAAACTAACAAGCTATTTTCTCTCTCCACCTCTCCACCCCCCCCCCCCCCCCCAAAAAAAAAAAAAACATCTAAAATGTCATCTTACAGTTACCATCATTGGCCACTAGAGGAATCAAAGCCTCACATCATTTGGCAAAACAAACAGACTGGCAATCAAAATTCAAACACTCTGCACAATAATATCAAAATATGATAAACACACAATCCATTGCATACTGAATTGGCCTAAATGTCTTTAAAAAGGAAAAAAAAACTGCTCAAAGATTTTCCAAACAAACAGTGGCATAGTCCGATGCCATCTCATCTCTCCTGGACATTGCAGTAGAGGCGGCCTCAGCGTGACGGTCGGGGTTCCTGTTGAAGCTGACGGTGGCGTACCCGGGGTCGTCCGAGGGCTCAGCGGGGGCATCGGCGAGAGCGTACACACCCTCCGCCACAGGTGAGCTGCCCTCTGGACTGCTGCTGTCCTGGATCTCCTCATACACACAGTCCACCTGGGGCTGAGAGAATGACACAGATGACATAAGAAATGAGATTCAGTAGATATTTCAATCAGTCAAATGTTCCCACTTTGTTTCTGATCATGGTGGTCATCATCATAGTTACAAAAATAAAGTTGATTTATACTGTATCACTCGACTTAAATGAACTTCATGATTGGAAGAGGATATCAGAACTCCCCCTATTACCGTCGGTCCCGTATTTCCGCCGTCTTGCGTGTATGTGTCACTTAATATCCATTTCTATACAAACCAAGACGGCGGACTCCTAAAGAAACGCAAGCACCCACACCATAGATGTATCTAAATTGGCTATGTACCAAAAATGCCCCCAAAATTTTACCGTGACTCGAAGAGCTGTAAAAAGTGTTGTAAGGCTGCGTGTACACATCCTCTTGGAGCTCCAGTGGAATTTTAATTTCATGATGAGAATTCTCGGTCTAACCGTTCATGTGCTGTTAAAACGGCGTAAATAGGCGACCCACCAGCCCAGCACTAACCTCCGAGCATGGTAAACAAAATCGGATATTTCAGGCAGTAAATGCTCTCGTTAAGAACCAAAACAGAGAGACACAAGACATGAGATTCTATCAGTGAAATGTTCCCATTTTGTTTCTGATCATGGTGGTCATCATATCATACAGAACATAAAGTTGATTTATACTGTATCATTCAAATTAAATTAACTTCATGATTGGAAGAGGACAACTGAGATATATACAACATACAGAATGAGAATCAGTGCACTGTTACAAAATAATTTCCTACAATAAGGAGACTTAACATATTGATATGATAAAGAGGGAGGAGGAAGAGAAGAGTGCGGTAGTGCAATGACAAGGCTGGATTGTGGAAGAGGAGGAGGAAGAGGAGGAGGAAGAGGAGGATGAGGAGGAAAAAGAAAAAAGAAGGAGGGTGATCCACTCACTGCTCTCTTGTTTCCTGTCTCTCTACAGGAGTCCGTGCTGGAGGAGGAGGCTGGCTCTGTAGAGACGAGCACACACATATTACTGTAAACCAACCAGACCAAGCACTGAATGGATGAACAAATTAATGAATGAATGAATGTGTGAATGGATGGATGAATGAATGAATTAATTAATTAATTAATGGATGGATGAATGAATGAATGAATGAATGAATGAATGAATGAATGAATGAATTAATTAATGGATGGATGAATGAATGAATGAACGGATGAATGCTCTTTACCTGATGCTTTTGCACGCGTGCATTTGAAGTGCATGAACACAGCAAGGGTCAACACCATCACAGCTACACCCCCACACACCGCTGCAATCATAGGCTGACCTACACACAACACATTCATTTTCACCCAACACTGTTTAAGCATGGTCCGTGGGATTCTCATATCAGAGGCTTTCAGAGAGTGGCTACACTATGATATAAACAATAATATAAGCCTGGGGATGTTTGTGACCTTTCCACTGAATTGGTCATTATAGCTTGATAGGATGTCTCACACCATAGTACCACACCTAAAATAGGTGATTTGTTTGTACAGCAAAGTTCTCTTACTACTAGCTGATCCTGGTGTTGCTGCTGAAGTTGATGGTGGGTTTGAAGGCGGTGGCTCTTGACCTGTAATTTCATGTTTGACCTGTAGATTGACCTCTGTGATCAGAGTCATGCTTCTACTCATGGCCCCAGTCCTGACCCCACACCAGTAAACCCCGGAGTCAGTCCTGGTCAGATCTCTGATCGTCACGGTGAAGAGCCTCTGGTCTCTATCATGGACAATGGAGAACATTCCCCTGGTCTCATCTGTTTTGGATGCTATCAGGTCTGCACACATGGACTCAGGGCTCAGTTTGCAGAAGTGTTTGCTGTTGTTTTCAGACTCCTTTGGATAGCTGCATCTTATGTCAACACTGCTTCTCAATTGAGCCGTCTTTGAGATGTGTTGACCACAGCAATCATCTGTAAATATGTCAGAATTCCATTAATAACACACACACACACACACACACACACACACACAGTCATGGAAATGCTCTTTTGAATTAAAAATGCTCTTTTGAATTAAATACAATAAAAACAACAGGCCTACATACTTACTGTAACACACTAGCATAACTGGTAAGTAAATGTGTAGAGGCCAAAGCAGATATAAACTCATTACCTTTTTTGACTGTCAGGGTCACTGGGATGTGGTCACCATTGACAGCTCCACATCGGTACTGCCCAGCATCTTCCTTAGAGAGGTTTTTGATGTGAACTTGTAATGTTCCGCTGGTGGTGTTGTAATACTTAAAGTATCTTTTGTCTTTTTCAGTGGACATACTCTCATATGGACATTTGTTTACAGTTGTCTTTGCATCCATCTTACAGAAATATTTATCTTTCTCTCTTTGTAACTTCTTAAAGTTACATTTAATGATGATGCTGCCTCCTGCAAATCCTTTCACGTTTTCACCCTCACTGTTCACTTCAAAACAACACAAAATATGGAATGTTTTTATTTATAGGTTAGTAAAGCTTTTATATTATGTTATTTATGGTTGCAGCCAGTTAACACAGCTGATCGTGGTATCTGGCTACCTACCGTGTTATCTTGCTACAACAGTTGTCCAAGCCAGTAGGCCTTCAAAGTAGCCTATCATGGTTAAGTTTTACAAAAGTTTAGCTGACTGCTGGTCAGGCTGTCTATGGCCACCTTGTCTATCTGAAGCCTAAATTGAGGAAGCATTGCTGGAATATAAATAAATAAATACATAAATAAAACTGTGATGGGCGAGGATTGAACCCCATGTAGGGTAAAATAGCAATGATTAGGCATTAACCTGTTGCGCCAAAAGTGAAGCACTAGTTGATAAATTAGAAATAAAGTATTAATCAAACCCATGTTTACATGTCAGCAACATTAACGTTAATAGCCTATAAGCCTAAGTGTATGTACTGAGATTTGACTGCGTGCAAAGTTTAGTAAAATATGGACACGTTATAGAGTTCTCCTGCTAGTCCCAATGTGTTGAATTCTTGAAAGGATAGGCTGGACAAAAGGATACAAAATGAGGCAACACATTTTTATTTTATTTATTTGCTGGCGTTCTTGTGCCTCTGCTACAGACACTTCAGGTAGGGGTGGCTACAGCCTAACCAGTCAGAGAAACATTTGTAAATCTTTGAAGGCTACTAAATGGCTTTGGCAACGGTAGCAAGATAACACTAGCCAGATAACATGATCAGCCGGGTTAACTTGCTATAATCATAATAACAAACTGACTTCTTTTATTCATACAAATCAAGTAAATTTCTCTGCATGCTTTCAGCTGGTTTGTAGCACAAGCAGGTGCATCAGTTCAATTTATTAGTGGTTCAACACCCACGTGAAATTAATTTACACTATTTAGGTGTTTGTTTTTTGGGTAACATATTCATGGTCCAGTGCATGTAGCGTACTACAGACAATTTTGACATTTAAATATGTCATGCATATTTGTGTTTGTTCGTCTCTAGTTTATCAGAAAGTGACAAATCTGCAAGCGGCCACATCTACCGAAGACACAGTCCAATTAGCCTACAGCACCTGGATGAAGATTGGCTCTTTTCCGGCTTGACTGTCTGTTCCTCCTTATCATCCGACATTTCATATATTAACTCAAAAGTTATTTTGGGGAAATCAATCTTCATTTTTTTCTCCAATTGCAATTGCAATTGTTATGAGAACTTTCATTTGATTTTAATGTAACGGTTATTGCTACATTGTGTCAAAGCGCTGTAGAATCTTCGCATTGTGTCGCGGAGTGATTTATTATTAACTGTGCAAAGTCTGAGTTGAAATGTCCAGGGATATTCCAACTCATGCAACGTCTCTCGGCCAATTAGAAACAAATAAATAGTTCCATAGAACCCAATTGTTGTATAAATAGTTTTAACACACCACCAAATACTGCACTTTGAAGAGCCGTATAATACATTATTATAATAACCTATAAACATTAACAGCAGGATCATTTCTCTCTTCAAGGAGGAGACTGCACTCTGACAGACTCATTCAATACTGTACAGTATATGACCAGCAAGGGGCAAGCTGGCTAATAGGCCTGGTATAGTCCTGCGACTGTTTCCCACGCATGCAGCACATGGCAAGAATTGTATCATCAACACAGCATGCAGGGGATGTCGTGTCCCTCTCAACAATCGTGACCGCGCGACAATCACACATGTTTTTGCTGTGTGCAAATGTGCACAGAGTAGCATACCACTTCCTTAACACTGACAAGCTAAACGCTGCCTCAACCCCTCCCCCATCCTACTACCAGATACCCCATTCAGTTGAACCAATCAAAAACAATCATATCAGTTATGAAGTTCTGTATGCTCCTACTAATTTAAACAGCATCTCATATTCTCATAGAAAAAGAGTTGTAGCT